>NW_026925051.1:0-25373 GCF_032062105.1 Saccostrea cuccullata
CAGAGTTATTCCCCTTTGACCTAGAAAAATTTCAATTATTTCCAGTTTTTGTTCATCTTCTACACAGAAACTGCATAAAAGAACTATTTTTGTAGTCAATATGATTTTTTTTCTAGAAAGGAAAAAAAAACCTCTTGCTGTGGCCTTGAAGTCGACATTTAGATATATCGACGACGTATTATCCATTAACAATAGTTATTTCCATTCTTTTGTCAACACGATGAAACATGGAGATAACGAACAGTATTCAAAATAAAAAGTCCATAAAACAATACAAAATAGGAGCAGAGCAAACAGACCTCCAAAACATCAGAGATGGGATCAGATGCCATGGAAGAGTGAGCATCCTCTTGCCGAAAGATCACACCCGCCTTGTGCTCCTTGTCGTGATCGGGAAATAACGGGAAAATCATCTTCAATTCAGTGTATTAATAATGGACTAACAATTAGTAAGTATGAAAAACGTTAGTTAGCATTCATTGTCTCAAGCCACGGTCCGAAATCCGCACAAAGCTCTCTACTACCTGGGCTGCTTGATCACAAAAAGTGCCGTTATTTTGAATATTTACTCCTCTCTATTACGACGTCATTTCAGTCAATGACAAGTTTTGTTTCCATCGCAATTGAAATCAACAATTTACATCAGCAGTGTTTCGTACACAGCGATTAGGTATTGAAAGGTCACATCAAAGTTCATTATTCGCATATGTTTTACTGATCACATTGGTCAATATTTTAATGAACTACGAGATATTCTCTTCTCTTTCAACCACGGCCAGAATGGGAGAGGATCGTACATTTTGGCCGTTGTTTTTCGACGATGGTTAGCATTTGGCTCAATGATAAACTGTATTTGCTGACAAGGTCATTGTATCGACCATAGAACTTACGAAATGATGACTTTAAACGAGACTGCTGAGTGATATTCTTGTTTCATCAACCTGTTACCTCTTTTTAGAAATTTTGCATACATAGAGCATGCTCTTACGTAACAAATCAACTGACATATAATTCCTGATGAAGTTGATGAAGGTATATTGCAGCATAGGTAAGGGAAGTTGACAATGAAAAAGTTCAAAAATCATGAATAGACCTTGATTGTTAGATTACAATTAATGTCTTATTCAAGTACAATATCTTAATATATGTCCGAACATAAGTGTCAGACTCTGTGATATCTTTGATCTCGATATCACAAGGATATATCCTATCGACATAAGAATGAAAATTACCATTGTTAATTGACAATACGTCGTCGATATATCTAAATGTCGAGTTGAAGGCCACAAAAAGTCTTTTCTCTTTTTGGACAAATTCTGCTTCATATGAATACAAAAATAGTTCTGCTAAAAACGGGGCGCAACTGGTACATGTACCCATGGGAATTCCAATAGATTGCTGGAAGACCTGGTCTCCACAAACAACATAGATATTGTCAATCAGAAACTCAAGCATCTTTTTTATGTAAACTTCAGATTACTTGTGTGTACAATCAGAATGTTTTTTAACGAAACATTTTTGCAAATGACCAATGACAAGGTAAGTAAATTTACAAGTTCCCTTTTATTGAAAAAACAGCTGTCAATAATATCAAAAAGCCTGGACTTTAGTTTATCCTGGGAAATGGTTGTGTATAAAGTTGAAAAGTCGTCAGTTTCTAAGCTGTTTCTTTTGGACACGTGATTTGGTAAAATCTTGTGATTTCAAATTGTCTTAAAGTTCCTTTGAATTTTTAAGATTCACATCTGATTTACACCACTTCTTGAATGTATTGTTGCACAGTACTCGAAGTTTTTCCTTCAATACTGTTAATATCTTAGCGAGGAGTAAAGAAAGAGGCTTGGTTGAACATTCACTGGAACCCGCTCTGTAACTTTGTTTGTATGGAGTTTTATGAAGTTTCAGAATCCAATATACATATGGTAATTCAAATTCATTTTGGTTTTTTGTGATATTAAAAATATTCAAGACTGACATATGACAAGGAGCACACGGGGGATGTGACCGGTCGGCAGGGGATGCTCACTTTTCCATGGCACCTGATCCCACCTCTGATGTTTTGTAGGTCCGTGATGGCTCTGCTCCTATTTTGTATTGTTTTATGGAGTTTTGATCTAGAATACTATTCGTTATCTCCATGTGTTTTATATGGTATATCCCGGTGAGTTTGAAATAAAAGATACCACAGAGTCTGGCACATCTGTTTTAATTCTTGACCTTTTACATGTACTCGAAAAAAGTCGATAATGGTTATCTAACAACAAAGCTCTATGATAAACAAGATGACTTTAATTTTTCAATCGTCAATTGCCCTTACTTATATATCTTTGTCACCAGCATACGGAGTTTATATCTCTCAGTTGATTATTTTAACATGTAAATGTGAATGGTTGTACCCAAAGATGCTGTCCCCTTTATGTCACCCGATCCAACGTCTGATGGATTTAGTTGTATTTGCTCCGCTCACATTTCGTAATTTGTGTGTCATTTTAGCAGGCTTTTCAGACATTTAAATATTGTTCATAACTTTCATATTTCATAAGTTCGGTGTTCGTCATTTTTATAAATTAAGTGTTGATTAATTATATAACGCTCTTGTTACAAAACGGGAATTGTACTGTTTTGAAACATCTTTGGAAGGATATGGATATTAGAAATTTCATTAAGTCACTTATAAAAAAGAGATAATGTTATATGAATATATACCAGGTATATAAAATATATACGCCGCGAGATATCAAAGCGAATTATTACTATATACGTAAACTATTGATTCTTTTCTTCATTTCCAATCTAAGAAGATGTGTCATTAGCCGCAAGAAACATTTATGAAGAAAAAGTAATTTTATACATGAATTGTATCCCCAGGGTTGCGTGTAAAGTTTCCAATTTGACAAACGGAAGCGGAAAAATCGATGGTATGTGGGGACAGTCGCTACATTGGGAATATAGTATTCTGCACCTGAGCTTAACTTGTCTACACCTTTTGGAATAAATACTGACAGTTCCAATTGCAGCATACCTCCAAGACATGTCGTGGGACAGTGTTCAAGTCTCTAATAAGGAAGGATTTACTGTACTCCATTATCGGAGCAAATACTATTTGACAATATGTGATGAATTATAGAACGTTTCCAGAACAGGAGTTTCAGTTAATGTAACAATACGCTCAATTACATTCTTTGAAATGGAAGAAGGAGATTTTAATGTATAAATATCATAGTATGTCATAAAAAATGTTTTATCTTTCAGCTCTTCGAAGTCAGATTAAAAATAAGACACGAAGTGTTTGTCATTGCAATTTGACTTATGAATTTGCTTTGTATCATATTTCACTCAATTAAGAGGTTCCAATTCAACCAATCAAGACTTAGCTGTAAGCATTATATGACCCAAATTTCCACAAATGTTATAGAACAATTGCATGTTTGAAGGCACTAAAGGTTGACAGTAATATTATATGTCATTGAATACGAGTCCTCCGGGTTATTTTGTATTTATTTCATGTTTATGGCAGCTATTAAACGCCTGTAAAAGTCCCCGTCACCAAAGTAACGCCGTTGTCATGTTGCTAAGATACGGAAATGAATCTTTACAAGAATTTTTATTTAATTCCCAAATAATGCGTTTCTGGGGGATGATTTGACTGTTAGGTCAATAAAGGAACAGTAGACGAATACACTGTTATTTATACTCACAAATACATACCATTGATGCCTTTTTTGAAAACAATTAACTTATGAAATAAAAAAAAAATCATCAAATCTTATACTTAAGGGTGTTAAGAAAGTACATTCAACATTTCCGTTTCATTTTCGACAAAAAAAAAGTACAATGAGAAAATATTTACAAATTGTGATATTTCATGTTCACAGTGTCTAATCTTGCTCTTGATAAGGTTTAAACTGTCTTTTGTTGAATCATTAAGGGGAGGGCAAGTTTTAAAACAGATGATGTCAGATAAGAAAAATCGGGGATGCAGCATATTTGTTGCATATATTTAGTATCCTCAAAAATACTATGCAAAATTTATCAACTCAGTTGTTCAATATTTCAAATTTTAATATGATAAACCTATTCTTTTGAGAAATGATTAACCTTACCTAAGCAATATGCAATATAAGCTGTACGTACTGTGAAGAAACAATAGTGAATAATCCTATATTTTAACACAAAATGACCAGCATTCTGTCATTTGTGTGCTTTAAAGATGTTTATATGTATTTTCATATGAAAGAACAAGAGGCCCACGGGCCTTATAAGTCACCTGAGTATCATGAAACAACTTTCCAACAATTGATTTTGATTCGAGTTTTAAACCAGAGGCCATGAAATTCACAATTTGAAAGAGGCACCATTGCTTATCATTACTATAAACTTAGCATGCTTACTTTGGCTTCCTAATACCCAGAGGTAGATCAGGGTAACAAAGAGAAAACGAATTTCCACTTTATAACCAATTGTGCACCCCATCCCACAGGAACCATTGACCCTGGGGCCACATATTTCAAAATTTTGGAAATTTTATCATTAATTGTTTTTCATTATAAATTGTTGATCAATAGTAATGAGCAGATTTCAAAGCATTAATTTATTATCAGACTATATACCCCCTTCCCCGTTCTTCTGTCTCGAAATTGACCATTTTGGAAGGGGCACCTTTCTTCATCATAAAGATATACTTAGATCATTGGCATAATACCCAGGACCAGAAAGAAAAGATTTTCAAAGATTACGTGCATTTTACCATATAATCAATAGAGCCCCACCCCTAACACCAGAACCCCTGACCCATGGGTCCTAAAATTTACAAATTTGGAAGAGGTATCCTTCCTCATTATAACTATGTACACAGTTAATTGGTTTAATACCCAGGAGGAAGATTTTTATGCAGAGAAGAAATTATGCATTTTCACTATATGATCAATATAGCCCCGCCCTAACACCAGAAACCCTGACCCTGGGGCCATGAAATTCACAATTCTGGGGAAAAGGCAGACTTCCTCATCATAACTATGTATATAGTTCATTGGTTAAAAAGGCAGGAGCGGAGAATTTTTTTTTTCAAAGAATTTATGCATTTTCACTATATGATCAATAGAGCCCCGCCCTAACACCAGAAACCCTCCCCGGGGGCCCAGAAATACACAATTTTGGTCCAGGAGCAGAGCAGGAAATTTTAAAGAAATTATGCATGTTCACTATAAAATCTATTTACCCCCACCCTAGCACTAGAACCCCTGACCCTGGGGCCATGAAATTCACACTATGGTAGAGGACTCAATGCGGGTTTACAATCATGCCAACAGTTTAACTGCTTGATGTCCATGAGTGAAGAAGTTTTTTAAAGATGGCTTTAAATTTTTATGCTTTTAGCCCCATCCCTCAGGCCCCAGGAGGGCAGGGACCACGAAATTCTCACTTTTGTTCCCTTTCATCCAGAGATGTTGTATACCAAATTTGATTGAAATAAGTTCAGTGGTTCCAGAAAGAAGCTGAAAATGTTAAAAAGTTTAAGCCCCAGTCACACTCTCAAGATTTTAATCACGGTAAGCTACGATTCAGGGATCCGTGAAATTCTTAGACATCCGGAGTCAGTACCGTGGTGAGCCCTGATAACTCGGATTAATCCTGAATGATCCGTAAATATTCCTACTGTTTTGAAATGTTCAAAACAGTCGTGGATTATGGGATGCTCCGTTGTTTCTGGAACATCGTAGTCGGTCCGTACTGTAACCCTAATATACCGTGCAACCACCGTATAGACTTTCGTGGATTTTGGGGGCATTCGTGACAAATAGCTCTACACTTGTTTTAGGAAAAGAAAGAGAGAAAGAGGAGAACAGTTTGGGTCAGCCCATGGTTGCAGAGGCATATCTTTTGGGACACTACATCAGACTTATGATGAACTCAATATCAAAGATCTTGGAGCCTACAAGATTTTTTTAAGAATGGACCCTGCGATGTTCCAGAAGATTTTCGGGAAAAGAGGATCGCATTAGAAAGAATGATACTAGGTTTCGGAAGGCTTTTTTTCTCGTGGGTTAAAGCTGGCTATAGCCTTGCGTTACCTTGCATCAGGAGATAGCTACCGCTCATTAACGATGCTTTAGAGTTCCCCACAATGCAATCTCCCTCTTAAAACGTGATGTTTGTGAAGCTATCATCAAAATATACGCCGAAGAAGTAATTGCTTGCCCATAAACCCCCCATGAATGGAAGAACATCGCAGACGGATTTGGAGTTCATGGCACTGCATCATTTTTGGTGTACTTGATGGCAAACACATAGCTATCAAGTGTCCAAAAAATGGTGGTTTCTCTATACAATTATAAGGGCTTCTATTGTAATTTTTCTAGCACTTGTGGATGCGCACTATAAGTGTTTTGGTGGAAATTGGAGCTAATGGTTCATCGGGTGATGCTAGGTTTTTAAAATTCTGATTGAAAGAGGTAATCGAAAACAATACTTTGGATTCCCCGGATAAGATCCTCTCTCAGCTGATGACAACAACATACCTTACTTTTTAGTTGCTTTAAAGCCTTTGCCTTAAAAACTTGGTCATGAAACCATTTTCGAAGCGTAATTTGACAGATGAAGAAATTTACAACTACCGCTTGTCAAGGGGTCGCCGAGTAGTTGAAAACCTTTTTGGGAAATTTTGGGAAACAGGTTCCAGTGTTATTTAACCAATCGACAACAACCTAACACAATCGTTTCATTTGTTTGGCCTTATCTGCCTGCACAATCTAATGAGATTCAGGTGTCCCAGACACAAAATGTTGTCCTTGATCAGGAAGATCAATCAAAACCACAACATTATATCTGGATCATGGAGAATAACCAATCCTGATAGCGCAAATGATATAGTTGGTGGTAAGGCTTACTCGTGCTGCTAAAGCCCATCTCAAGGCTTACCAACTCGGAAGCAGGAGCAGTGCCTTGGCAGGCAAAAATGATTTTAATTAATTTGCAAAAGGACTTATTTATATCTGATTATTTTATAAAGAAGTGAATACTAGTGATTTCATTTGAATAAAATTTTACACTGTATATATAAAAAACATGGTTACTGTCTTTAAAATGGATATTTGGGCGAGGGGAAAAAGTGATAGAGGGCAGGTTGCCGAGCCCCCTTAGTTTTGACCGACCCAAATATCGCTTATATTTTAAGCAGTTACCATGTATTTTTTTTATTCAACTTAAAAAAAAAATAAATTTTAAAAAAGTAAATCTTAGTTTAAGTTTTCTTTTTCATGGTAATATTATTGCGCTGATCTCGCATCACCGCTGGTTGAAGCGTGAAATAGTTATCCTTCCGCATAAAAGTAGATCCACACAGTTTTTAAAAAAAAAGAACTAAAACATAGCACAAATAAAAAATGATGATTTGGGAGGTTATTTATTACACAAAATATCATCCGAAAATCTAACAAATCAGCAATTTTCGACAGCTGTAATTGAGAAATATTTTGTAAACAAATGACCTAAATTTTTAACAGTCTAAACAGTGTCAAAACCGCAACAATACAAAGTGGGAAAAGTTAAATTATTGTGAATTTATGAGTGATGTCCAGTGTAAATGTTCAAATTGTGGATGTGAAGTTTTGCCCCAAAGAACATGGAACTCATCTGGCTGGATTTCCGACACTTGAAAACTGATATTTTCAGTTGAATTGTTTTGTGGATTTTGTGTACTCATAGGGGTAGGCCTTGGATCAACCGATTGAACCGAAGTGCTGCTCAAAATGTGTGAGTATTTCTTTTGCTGATTTTCGGTTATAGAGCTAAAGTTCAAGACAGATTGAACATTTTTATGCCCACTTATTTGCATTATATCGGTCGGTGGGACATTTTCATTGCGGAGCTTTTGAATGAGATGTTTTCTTGCGCTGTGGTTGGTCAATTTTTTTCCTGTGAAATTGGCTTTTATAGCCATCTCTTTCATGAAGGACGCAAGCTTTTTCTCCCCAACTTTTTGTTTTAAAAACCATTTGTCACTTCTGGGGTCATCTAGAGGAATGGTACGTTTTGATAGATAGAAGGGGTCGTCATCTGAAGAAAATCCTAGGGGTCTTTTATCCGAATAAAGTTTGTAAGATAGAACGGGATCTCTCGTGTCCCCGGAGGAAAACATTTTTGGCTTCACCTGGCGTATGTCGACAATATTGTCGCCTGTTCGAGTTTTTGTTTGTCGTTCATTATACTCTAAGTATTCTGTCCCATCTGATGATACTTTAAGTTGAATATCCCCCCCCCCCAGCGTAAATTATAGTGCTCGGTCACTCCTCGTAGTCCAAAATGAACAGAGTTGTTGAACCAGAGGGTATTCAAGAGGGACTCGGGGGTTTCATTTCCAAGAATGTTCTTTTCATACAATGTGTTAATTTCTTCGTCTGAAATTGCCTCAGCTTTGCTTGGTTTATTGCCTTTGCCTTGTTTTTTCAGATTTTTTTGTTTTGCTTTTAATGCGTCGCGAGTCAAACGAAAAGAATCGTCTTGAATGTCCATAATTTTATGTCCATATTGTCCTAGTTTTCTGTCCAAACTACTTATGATAGATCTGAGGGAACTTGGTTCGTATTCTTGACCGTCAGTTTTTCTTACTGATAACACAAACATTGCTAAAAGCTGGTCCAATTCGTCACAGGGAATTTCATGCAAATCGCGGTTTTCATTTTTCATTTTGAGCAATTTTCTAACAAGATTCACATCTTTTAGAGTTTTCTTAATTGTGTTTGAGTTTTCTTGATTTGTTACGAAAGTTTCAACATCGTTAAATTTCAAATCAATAAATTGTGGGTCATTGTTGACTTGGACTTCAGTTTCTACGATAGGCCTAGGTCTTACAGATTGAGGTTCTGAAATTTCTGCAGACGGGGTTCGTTCCAATTCACTCATATAAATATCTAATAAATTTTCCTCAAAAGCAACATCAAGAATGGGAATTAATTCGGGTGGTACAGGAGGGAGCAAACCTTCGTCATGCGTGTCGCTTGAAGTGATTTGATCCACCTCTTCAGTATTGTTTACTGATTTGATCCACCTCTTCAGTATTGTTTACATCAAACTGGAGGTCAAAGGCCTCTGCGTCCATTTTGTTGCTAAGTAAACAAAGTAGTCCGGCGTCGAAAGCCAGCACGTGGCTTTATTAGGGCAGTGACCGGATAAAGCTTTGGTTTATTAGGTTACCTTTATTAGGTCAATGCAAGGGGTAGTTGCAGGATAAATATAGTTAATTTGTCAATCAAATGAATTATTAAATATCCGAATCTTCTTTACAGTGTAAGTTTACTAATTGTCTAACCAGGGAATTTATTTCTGCACTTACTAGTATTTTTAGGTCACAAGAGTAAACTCAGGTGACCTATTGCTATTCGTTTTCATCCGTCGTCGTGCGTTGTGCGTTAACATTTGAACATTTTCAGCTTCTTCTCTGAAACCACTCAACCAATTTCAATTTTGCCATAAAGCATCTATGGGTGAAGGGGAACAAAAAATGTGAATTTCATGGTCCCTGCCTCCCTGGGGACTGAGGGGTGGGGCCAAAACCACTAAAATTGATGCAATCTATTTAAACATCTTCTTTCCTTCTGGACTGGTGCTAGGACGGGGCTATATAGATCGTATAGTGAAAATGCATTATTTCTTTGAAAATCTTCTTCTCTACTCCAGGGCATTAAATAAACAAACCAAGTACAAAGTTATGTTGAATAAGGCTGCCTCTTACAAAATTGTGAATTTTATGGCACCAGGGTCAGGGGTTTTGGTGTTAGGGCGGGGCTCTATTGATTATATAGTAAAAATGCATTAATTCTTTGAAAATCTTCTTTTATGCTCCTGGGTATTGAATAAACTAACTAAGTACAAAGGTATGATGGGCAGGAGTGCCTCTACTAAAATTGTGAATTTTATGGCCCCAGGGTCAGGGATTTTTGTGTTAAGGCGGGGCTCTATTGATTATATAGTGAAAATGCATTAATTCTATGGAAATTTTCATCTCTGCTCCTGGGTATGAAATAAACTAAGTACATAGTCATGATGAGCAAGAGTGTCTCTTCCGAAATTGTGAATTTCATGGCCCAGGGACAGGGGTTCTGGTGTTAGGGTGGGGCTCTATTGATTATAGTGAAAATCCATTAATTCTTTGAAAGTCTTCTTCATTGCTCATATGTATTAAATAAACTAGTAAGTAAGTACAAAGTTATGATGGGCAAGAGTGCTTCTTCCAAAATTGTGAAATTTATGGCCCCAGGATCAGGGGTTCTGGTGTTAGGGCGGACTCTATTGATTATACAGTGAAAATGAATTAATTCTTTGAAAATCTTCTTCTCTGCTCCTGGGTATTAAGTAAACTAAGTACATCGTTATGATGAGCAAGAATGCTTCTACCAAATTTGTCAATTTCATGGCTCCAGGGTCAGGGGTTCTGGTGGTAGGGCGGGGCTCTAAATGATAATATAGTGAAAATATATTAAATCTTTGAAAATTTTCTTCTCTGCTCCCCCTGGGTATTAAGCAGATGAACTACCTATGTAGTTATATGATAAGCAAGGGCCCTTTCTCCAGTATTGTGAATTTCAAGGCCCCAGGTTTAGGGGTACCAGGGGGGGGCTCTACTTATATACTGAAAATGAATTGTTTGAAATCTGCTCCTTTGTATTAATCAGACATTATTTTTTGATAAGCAAGGGTGCCTTTTAAAAATTGTGCAATGTGTGGACCTAGGGTCAGGGGTTTATGTCACAGTGTTAGGGGCACTACTGATTATTGCTGAATATTACTGATTAGTTGAAATGCATTTTTGTTCCCCTACCCTGCCTATGGGTATTAAATAACCAAACTAAGCAATTGCTAAGTGTATAAGTCTGGGAAATAAATGTTGAAAAAAAGTGTATAGTTATGATTAGCAACTGTGCTTCTTTCAAATTTGTGAATGCCATAGCATCTAGCTTAAAACATGAAGCAAATTCAAACACTTGAAAGTGTTGCTTGATGCATGAACATGATGCTCAGGTGACCTATAAGGCCCATGGGCCCTTTGTTAAATTCGTGGATTAGTCGCAAATCAATTACCTGTATATTACATACATATTGTGTATAAAGTACACTTGTTTGCTCATCAAATGTTTTGAAGTGTAATCAAAATTTGCCCAACACCGAGGGTATAAATGTTCTAGTCTATGGACTGATCAAACATAGGATAACTTTTATTACCTAATAATTTACTGAACATTTGGACAATGTAGTCCTCTAGGTAACAAATCCGTATTTCGTAAACGACTGTCTGGCACATTGGCATCGGAAGTAAATTGAAAGTGGGGAGGGGGCTAAGTAAAAGAGAAAAAAATGCAAACCTGCGAAATAAACCTGACAAAAAAAAAAAGGAAAATGTGCCCATAGTCCAAACAATACTATTCTTATGTCGTGGGGGTGGGGGTGTTATGATCGAAGTTCTTTCAGTACCAAGGTTTTCCCCAAACACTGCCACTAAACTGTTACGTGCCTGTTGAACTTACGTACCGATTTCAATGCCTATATTCAGTCTATCTTTGCAAAAAAAGTTGTGGGGTGGGGTGGACTAAGCCCCCTACCCCGGTTCCTACGCCTATGTGGCAGTCAGTAGATAGACGAAGGATCGTGGGTATGAAATTTACAAATTATTACTCTGAAGTTATCTAAAATAGTTCAGAAGTATGAATATTCAAACAAAATCATCAGAAATATTAAATATTTAATGAAACAATTAAAATTTGTAGTTTAAGGTAAAGTTACCATAATTTTTTCGTATCAATTCATCAATAATGAAAAAATATCAACAAATTGTTTTCACTTGTTTTTAACTTTTTTTTCAGCCCTTTCTTTTTTTAAAACTTATAATTAGCAGTTATTTCACTTGCTTGTTATTGTAAAATATGGTATAATGTTTCCAATTATTTCTACATCGTTGTTTTCAAACATCGTACAACAAAACTTTACATAAAAACACATTTACGTATTTTTGAACCAAAATAAAAAAGCATACTATGCGTAAACAAAATAACAAAGTGTTTTCCAATCTTAATAATATGTGGTGATCGTTTATATTGTTTAATCACTATCACCAGCATCACCCTCTAAGATCGCAGTAGGGGTTCTGGAATTATTGCTCTCTTGTGTCAGTCTAGGCAAGTCCTGAATGCAGCATGACCAAGGGCTCATCTGCGTCAACGTCAGGTTTGGGGTAGAAAAGGAGGAGGCAGGTTTAGCTGATGGCTGTCCAGCAGATGGAATTGACGTGTCACAGGAGATGTTGTTAGGTGAAGAGTGCTGGTTCCTGAGGGAATGATATGTGGGCTGCTCACGATTCAGTTGGCTAGGCTATTTGTAGTTAGGCTGATATTGCCAGCTGTCGTTTCCATGATCGTGTGATGATGTGAACTGTTTTTGGAGAAGGAAGCCTGTTAATGTTGTTGTTGACGTTTGTCACGCTGTGTTGTTCTGGCGTCCCGAGGCCCTCCGTTCATTCGACTCCTCCACAAAACTCATGACAAGATTAAATGATTGCCTGTAAAACTTGAGAAGTAAATGGTCCTGAATTTTCCTCGACATGGATTCAATCCACGAAGCCAGAGCAAAACGGGACGAAGCCGGGTCCTCTGTTTTATTTAACACTGGCAATCTGGGAATGTAACTCATTTGTCGTTTCCTCCTGTTGGCCCAACTTTCCTATCAAAAGTTCCGTCTCCCGGTCGGTCAAGGTCTTTGGTACACTTTGATTTCTGTTGAGATCGAGAAGGGGTTTATTCGCAGTCTGGCCCTAACAAAAAAATTATACAGGACTACATGTAGTATACTTTGCTAATGTTAGCTATAGTTTACTTTCGTAAATTCAGTTACGATGTATTTCTATATTTATTGCATGAAAATATTTTGCCAAGAACTTCAGATGTTTATTTGTATAAATTAACAGTTCTCATACGAAACCTTTTTGACATCAACAGGAACGAGTACTTGTACCATTTCCAAAATATTCATTGTTGTTATGAAATTTGAGAGATCCAAATGCATGTATTCTTGAAGAAATCTTGTTTATTTTTCATAAATCAACCTTTTAAAGTACACATACGTATTTATCTTAGTAAACTAAATTATTTTTTTCTTGGGGGGGGGGGGTGGTAGGATGTACCTGCGAAGTAACAATCTTTGGTCTGGATTCATCTAGCTCTGAGTCCGAATCAGGAGAAGGTAATGCGGTTCTGCCCGAATCAGCAATCTTTGCTTTCAACTGCAAAAAATAATTTCTAAGGGGGGGGGGATGGTAGGATGTACCTGCGAAGTAACAATCTTTGGTCTGGATTCATCTAGCTCTGAGTCCGAATCAGGAGTAGGTAATGCGGTTCTGCTCGAATCAGCAATCTTTGCTTTCAACTGCAAAAAATAATTTTGATTAATATCAAACAGTTAAAATGCAGTACGCAGAAAACCAAAATATGGGTAGCATTTTACAAAATCAGCGCTATAAATGTTTTATTTACTTACATTAATTCCTTGTCTACTCGGAACTCTTACGCTGTGCTGTTGAAGAAGAAAAAATATCCATTATGAACTGATCTTTCGGCGTCATTTCCCTCGCCTCTGCCCCAGACCTGTTCAACGTCAGTTTGCCCAGCCTCGTTCGAATGCTCCATACCATCTTCTAAGTTCTCCTGCAGACTCCGTTTTTAACTCTGTAGCTTTTAGGTGCCATAACTGATTCTTTTTACCGGTGTCCCGATAGGCTTTTAGCCCCTTTGAATATAGGCAAGGATTTTCTCTAAGCCAGTTCGCTAGATGTATTTCATTTTCCTCTGATAAGAGCATAGAGCTTTTTCTTTTTTTTTCTTGAAGGGGGCTCTTCGTCACTGATGATTGGAGAGGGGGTGGTTCCCTCTCGTTTTCACATTTATTTTCCTCGGCTTCATGATCGGTCCTTGTGGGGCTCTCAACGACAGATATCATCTTCTTTTGCTTCTTTGGTGGAAGAGTGATGTCTGATTTTTTAGCATTACCTCTTTTGAGCGGCATCTTTACAAAATGTGTTAATGCTGACGTTTCTATCACGTGATCTTAGGAAAGTCTTCGTTACTCTTCGGATGTCCGTACGTACACAGTGAAAAACTGTAGATTGACCGTATGAATGCCTTGGTCATCCTTGGTGTGACCGTTCTATTGTACGACTTCAACAAGGAGCACCGCATTTATCCGTGACGGTGTCCGTATTAAGAGAACCGTGTTCCTTGATGAAACCTTCATAAACCGTTGTATAATCTTAAAAGAACCGTGTATATTATTTTTCGCGCCAAGAAAACGTAATCGGTGTCACGACGTTATACGGTCTTTGAAATCGGTATGAACCGTTGCAATCCGTGCCAACTACCGCGACAGTGTGACCTAGGCATTACGACCGATTGACGACGGACGAAAACAGATAGCAATAGGTCACCTGAGTGACCCAGGTAACCTAAAAATGTTAACACACAACGACGGACGAAAACAGATAGCAAAGGGTCACCTGAGTTCACTTAAGTGACCTAAAAGCCGAGTAACTCTCAGCAAGAAATAAATTGATGAAAATCTAAAGCACAATTATCTAGATTTGTCAAACTGAAAAAATCACCTGTGAAGTGAAAAATTGCTTTGACAATTTCAAAAATATTTCACCATGGAACTTACCTTTCTTAACCTTAGTATTAAAAAACAATTATAAGATTTAAAAGTAAGCCTTAGGGCAATGCATATATTATTTTAAAGTCATCCCGTTTATCATAGAGCTTGGTTGTTAGATTACCATTAACGTTTTCATATTATGCAGCAATATACAAACTGTACCGTCATCACCGGCATACGGCGTTTATATATCTCAGTTGATTCGGTACGCAAGAGCATGCTCTATATACGTATGAACAATTTCTAAAACGAGGTAAATTATTGACAGACAAGTTGATGAAACAGAAATATCAGCAGTCTCGTTTAAAGTCAAAATTTCGTAAGTTCTTTGGTCGATACAATGACATTGACAGCAAATACAATTTATCATTGAGTCAAATGCTGACCGACGTTTTTCATACTAATTATTAGTCCATTATTTACACTGAATTGACGACGGATTTTTCCGTTATTTCCCGATCATGACAAGGAGCACACGGCGGGTGTGACCGGTCGGCAGGGGATGCTAACTCCTCCATGGTACCTGATCCCAACTCTGATGTTTTGGAGATCAGTGTTTGTTCTGCTCCTATTTTGTATTGTTTTATGGACTTTTGATCTTGAATACTGTTCGTTATTTCCATATCCTTCATTGTGCATAAGTTTCAGTTCTTGTAACGCAGTGGCTCTTGAAAAGATTTTTAATTACCCAACCCTATTTTTGTGTTTTCTTGATAAACTCCCCTTGGAAGAGACGTTGACTCTTTATTTTACCAATTTAAACACCTCTTCACCCAGGGATGCTTTGTATTAAGTTTGGATAAATTGGACCAGTGGTTCTCGAGAAGTCGATACTCTCCTGGGATAGGGTGGGGTCACAATAGGTATTACGAAGGTGAAATCTAGTAAGGAATGGCATGGCCAAAATTATTCAGGTTATCAATATGGGCCATGGGCCTCTTGTTTAAATTATGCACAAAGATTTCTTGTTTAACAACATCAAGCTAAGGGGAGTAACTCTCATTTGCTTCACTTATTTCAGTTATGTACCTTGCCTCCTAGATACCCAGGAGCAAACAAAAGACATTTTCTTCAATACTTTTACACTGATATTGTAATAAATATATTATTTAGTTTGTTAGGGGGAGGAGATTTTACATAAATTAATGCATTTTGATAATCAATCAACACAGCCCAACCCAAGTACAATAACCCTTGACCCATAGGCCATAAAATTCACAATTTTGGAAGAAGCTCCTTTTCTCAACATAACTATATTTTGTATATTAAATACCAAGTGGCAGAGGAAAGAATTTTCAAAGAATAAAATTATTTTTAGTATATTATTAATACCCCTCCTCAGGAACCCCTGATCCAGGGACCATGAAATTCACTTGGAAGGGGCACTCTTCCTCATCATAACTATGAACTTACTTCATCAGTTTAATACCAAGTAGAATATTAGTAAGGAATTAATGCATTTTCACTAAATAATTATTTGAGTCCCATCCCTTCGAACCCCTGACCCAGTGGCCATGAAATTCCTAATTTTTGAATTGACCCGCCTTCTCATCATATCTATGTTCTTAGTTCATATCGAGATACTCAGGAGTAGAGACGATTTTCACAGAATTCGTGCATTTTGACTAAATAATCATTCGAGCCCCGACCTTACACAAGAACCCTTGAACCAGGTGATGAACGTATATTGTTGCATAAGTATATGAAATATGTCAGTTATAAAGCCTGTAGATATTTTGAAGATTGAATTAATTATCACTATTAAAACAGAATCTGATTTTGGCAAAGATATCACGTGACCCAGACGTCTTGATCAGCCTGCAACAAAAACGTCAAAACGAGGCAAATGGTTAGGTTGTTCATAGAGCTGATTTTTTTTTGACGATTTAAATTTATTAAAAGATCTTAAGAGTGGTGTCTTATGTCTCCCTCATGATGACTATCGTGGAGTAAATGTTTAAGGAATCACTGTCTAGTTTTGAGGGTATGCAAGGGCATCAACAATAGTGGGAAACATGGGATAATTTGCATAACGGGCGAGCCGTTATGCAAATTATCCCATGTTCCGCTCTTGCTAACCTGCTTGCATACCCTCAAAACTACAACATGATTCCTTATATTTCCATTTTTACTTGAAATAACCATCATAAAATAAATCGAAATACCGTCTAATTAAAGATTTGAAACGCACAAGGCCGCATGACGTCAAATTTTACTATAAAAAAATAGTCCCCCAAAAAACGAAACAAATTTATTGACTATTTATATTTACCGTAGTCAAATATCAACATTTATAAAATAAACAACAAAAGAATTTTAAATGATGATCAAAGTAATCTTGTTGACTTTAATTATATATGTGACCTAGCACGAACATAAATAGGCACTATGTCACTTCTCCGCCGCCATATTGAATGCAATGTTGCTGAAACGGGAGCTGGTCAGCATGGTCAGGAAACTGATTTGTATGGATGTTATTATAACAGAAGAAGTTGAGTTGCTTAAGAAGTCGAATGTTAATGACTGAAGGAGGATGTCTGTATCAGATGATGGAGTACGTGCAGATCCATGTAGCAATGTCAATTTCTCCACGTGGCTGTAACGGAAGTGGTGTTCTCGGACTCGCGAGGCCTCGGTCATAGTGAACAGCGTTGCACTAGTGACTTGCTTTCGAGCCGAAAATAATTCATTATTTATTTTGTTTGTTAAAAAAATATATATCATATAAAATTACTTAGTAAACAATTAAAACATTTTTTTTTTCTTGAGTATATTTATACGCCAGTGATATACATGCAGGTTGACACCTGACCTTTCAGTAATAGAGAAATATACATACCACAGGGTATTATCACGAAATAAACAAGAAACACTTTTGTAGTGTTTATCATAGAGAAAACAATTGGAAATGGAAATATTTCTTTATTACCACTTTTCACGACTTAGATAAACATTTTCACTACTTAGATAAACAAAGGTAAAACTTAAACACAAAAACTTTTGGCTTTTACATCTATTTAAAAAAGTGATTATAACACTTAGAATCCTCTTTGATTTTGGAAAAAAAATGTTACTATATTTCAAGACTTGCATATAGGAATCTGTTCACATTCTGTGGCTAAAGTTCGCATAGCTATAGATTCATAAATCTAACTGTCAGTATTCCAGTTTCATTACTCATTGTCGTAATACTAGTCAAATCAAATTCAACGTGTTCTTGAAATAACTTTAATCAAACTTGCAATATATTGAGATATATTTAATAATATTATAATAGGGTATGTGTAGTAATTAATAAACCAAATACATCTCACATGTTTCTAGTAGGGTCTGTAATATATCTGTGCCAAATTGAATAACACTACCGGTCTTATCACCAGCAAATATTGCAAATCGATATTAAATACATTGTAATCCATTCTTAACATTGTTTATGTTTTAATTATATTGTTAAAAATTAAGTGACAAAGATTATAAAGAAGGGGAGAAACAAACTTGTACTTATTCTTGCATCACTCAGAAAAAAAGATAATTACATCTGCATTTTGCAAATGCTACTTTCCTTTTACATTCATCAAAAACCATGCACTTTTCATCAGGGGCGATTAAACATTCATGCTCTAATCCTGAATCAAGTATTTAATTCATTTCATCATCTCAATAACCACTGTGCTAGTTTTAACCAAACTGGCCACAAAGTATCTTTGGATGAAGGGGATTCACGTTTGTTCATTGTAGAGGCACTGAGCACTGAGCTCACTAAATGAAACCCCCGCCTCGCATACCATTATAATGGCAAAGTGCATCATAGAGATAATTGAAATATTTAGGTATTTCATTATTAATGCCAATTTTTAACTTTATAGTCACTGTCTTAGAGAAACAAAATATATTGGAAATGATCGCGTTTTTATTGGACAACCCTCGTATTTCATTCGACTGATTAAAGATGAGGAACCGAGCCATTCCCTATTGCAACAAAGAGCAGCGGTTTACACCGTCTTAGCCCAAGGACCGGTGTCCTTGTCCCGCATTGAAAGCCCATGATATAAACTCCTCATTTCGCGATTTAGCTGTATACCGGTCTAACCGACAATTATTGAATAATCTTCAGAATTTCTCAAAAAAGTACCTCTTACAGCACAAAATGATCTGATGATTTGATCTAATTTTTTATTATAGGCACTCAACCTATTTCTCGGACTTGTGACAGAATTATTTTCCCATTTTAATAACGTTCCAAAAAAAATAGATATAGACAGATAATTTGTAAAAACGTGCGTTTACCTGGCTGTGTTTCCTAATTGTGCTTGAATTTTCCATACATCTCATTCAAGTAGAATTGCGGTTTTTTTTGGCAATATGTCTACTTCGTGTACAGAAACTTTCATTATTCATTTGTGTGACCGGTCCACAGGGAATGATTGCCCCTCCGTGGCACCTGATCCCACTTCTGATGTTTGTAGAGGTCTGTGTTTACTCTTAAAAAATTGTATTATTCAAATGGACTTTTGACCTTGCTCACGACTCTTTATCGTCATATTTCACAAACGTTCTACTTTTTCAGACTACACAATCTTGTACCAATAGTAAGTAGATATTTCATGCTCATTTTTTCATCCGAGTCACACCGGAGCCCCTTTTTTGTTTGTTTTCGACCTTTGAACATCTTCAGTTCCATCTATGAAATTACTGAACCAGCTTCAAATAATTCTGATACATAGTATTTATGAATGTCCCTTTGGCCTGAGGCGTGGCCAAGAGCACCGCAGTCCCCTTGGTCTACCAAAACCCATGGTGAGGATTTTCTTTTTAAATGTGCACCGTATCAAGTTTTAAACGATTCTACCGGACAACCCTCTTTCAAAATCCTACAGTTTTGGTCTGATTTCAATATAACTTGGCACACAAGTAGACTAAACTAAAATACATATTTCTATATATTGTTTTTCTTTATTTCGATGAACGGTGTTTCCTTTTTTACTAAAAAATGGAATTTTTTGAGAAATTCTTTAAAAATGCTACTCCTCATACAGTTTAAGTCTAAGTATAATATAATCTTACTAGTAGATTTCACTGAGATAAAGAAAAGCACAGGTATATATTTATTTCGCTATCTGGATTTGTTTCAGTTAAAACAAAATTACAATTTTATAAAAAGGGTAATATTTGTGTTTAGTTTCAAAAATTGTACAATAAACTGTACGTGTAGATAATGGGAAAATTCAGTTCGAAGGCAATCCTTCGAAACATAAATACTTAGCTACTTAAAATTATTTTCAATGTTCATATGAAATAGTGGAACCAGCTGCAAGAAAAGCGAAGACTATAAGCGATGCAAAATAGTGTTTGTGTTCCCACCTGCTTCAAGTCGTAGCATGACAACCAGAAAATTACCAGTATATATAGAATTCTTAACATTTCAATTGATTGAAGTTAGCTGCAAAAGTGAGAATTCTCTTCTTATTCCTGTACAGTCATATCTAAAATGAGGTCTTGATTTAAGAAACAAGAGGCCCACGGGCCTTATAGGTCACCTAAGTTTCATGTTACAACTTTCCAACAATTAACATTGGTTAGTATTTTAAACAAGAGGCCATGAAATTCACAATTTTGAAAGAGGCAACATTGCTTATCATAATTATACACTTAGAATCCTTACTCTAGTTACTTAATACCCAGAGGTAGATCAGAAGAACAAAGAGAAAATGCACTTCCACTTTATAACTAGTTGTGCACCCCACCCCAAAAGAACCACTGACCTGAGGGCCACATATTTCAAAATTTTGGAAATTTTATCATGAATTTTATTTCATCATAAAATGTTGATTAATATCAAAATGAGGATTTCAAAGCATTAATTTATTTTCAGACTAAGTTACCCCCCCCCCAACCCCCTGACCCAGGGGGCATGAAATTAGCCCTTTTGCCAGATGCACCTTTTTTTAATTATCAATATATTATCAATATATATGTTTGGGTCATTGGCATAATACTCAGGAGCAAAGGAAAAGATTTTCAAAGAATTAAAGTATTTTCATTATACAATCAATTAAGACCCCCCCCCCCTTACACCAAATGGCAAATGCCTGACACAGGGGCCATGAAATTAACAAATTTAGTTGAGGCACTCTTGCTCATTATAACTATATACTAAGTTAGTTTATCTAATACCCAGAAGCAGAGAAGAAGTATTTTCAAAGAATTAATGCATTTTCACTATATAATCAGTAGAGCCCCCCCCCCACCTAACACCAGAACCCCTGACCCTGGGGCAATAACATTCACAATTTTGGAAGAGGCACTCTTGCTCATCCTTACTATGTACTTACATAATACTTAGGAGCAGAGAAGATTTTCAAAAAATTAATGCATTTTCACTATATATATATATATATATATATATATATATATATATATATATATATATATATATATATATATATATATATATATATATATAATCAATAGACCCCCCAACACCAGAACCCCTGACCTTGGGGCCATAAAATTCACAATTCTGGAAGAGGTACTGTTGCTCATCATTACTATGTACTTAGTTTATTCAATACGCGGGAGCAGAGAAGAAGATTTTCAAAGAAATAATGCATTTTCACTATATAATCAGTAGAGCCCCCCTCCTAACACCAGAACCCTTGACCTTGAGGCCATACAATTCAAAGGCTTTTCAAAGAATTAATGTATTTTTTTCACTATATAATCAATAGAGCCCCGCCCTCACACCAGAACCCCTGACCCTGGGGCCATAAAATTCAAAATTTTAGAAAAGGCACTCTTGCTCATCATAACTAACTATATAGTAAATACTTAGATAGTTAATTTAATAACCAGAAGCAGAGAAGAAGATTTTCAAAGAATTAAGGCATTTTCACTATATAATCAATAGAGCCCCGCCCTAACACCAGCACCCCTGACTCTGGGGCCATAAAATTCATAAATTTGGAAGAGACACTCTTGCTCATCATAACTATGTGCTTCGTTTATTTAATACCCAGGAGCAGAGAAGAAGATTTTCTAAGAAATAATGTATTTTCACCGTATAATCTATATAGCCCCGCCCTAGCACTAGAACCGCTGACCCTGAGGCCATTAATTTCACAATTGTGGTGGAGGACTCTGTTCATTACATTCATCCAACATTTTGCTGCTTGATGTCTAGGAGTAAAGAAGAAGATTTTTAAAGATTCATTTTTGCCCCAAAACGAATTTGGGGGAAACATTTGTTTTTACTCTTTTTCTTATTATTATGTTCCCCAAACGAAGTTGGGGAACATTTTTTTTACTTTTTCTTTTACAGTACGGCAACGGGGATCCCGTATTAAAGGGTCCCCTCCGCGGTGTATTAATCCTTTCCGCGTTACACCGTCGCGGGTTTTGATCGGGGTGCTACCTGAGCCGTGTTTACACCGCGGGGGGGCCCGCTACCGTTATTCTCCAGCTTAAATGTTCTTACCTGTAAAGTATTGTCGATTTTTAATCGTGTCGAAATGGGGGGGGGGGGGGGATTACGACCACATTTATATTAATAGATTTATACCATTACATGGATTCTTTAAAAAATTCATTTTTTTTTTAGTTTAATCAAATTGTTTAAAAAAAAATATCTTTCTGTTTTTTTTTACCAATGGTCACTCAAAATTAATTCTCAAAAACGTCTGTTAACAGTAATACATGTACAGTATAGAATGAAATAAATTCGAATAATTTATCAAAATTATTAACTTAAAGTTTATTTTAAAATCAATAATGCCACCCCAAATGATCTTCAAATTGCTAAAAAGGTATAATTAAAATTTAAAGAATGCCATGATATCGCTTCTCTTTATATGCACTGTAATCCGGTGTTCACAATTAGCCGGTGCGTTGCAGTTAAATGTAGCTATGTGTTTATTTATCTGCGAGATTATATCAGTCATTTGGTTTCATTTAGAAAAGTACCGTTACTTCTATATTCATGTCTGTTATAACGATGATAGATAGTGATACATAATTACAATTAAATTTTAACAAAACACGCGTAAGTGTAGGAATCCCGTTGCTCCATTATTATGCGCTACACTGTAAGACTATGAACTAAATATCGACATGATTTTTATTTTTTTGGGGGGGGGGGTCTTGTTAATAAAATAATCACAGATATTTCCTACGACATTGTAAAACGAAGCCGTAGCTCATGAATTGAAATGCATGAAAAAAAAATTTTTTGTTGCAGACAGAATCCTTTTTAAATTTTTTGTTTCAAATAAATATTTTCAATAATTCACAATTTTGATATACTGTGTTTACACCGCGGCGAGGCCCCTACCGTTATTATCAAATTTTATAACAAAAATACATTTTATTTTACCACCAAAATCTGTCGTTGTAATCTGGCGAAAAAAAAGGGAAGTAATTCAAATTACATGTCATGTACATATGCTAAACGAAAGAAGAAAGTGGACCATAAACAAGTTCTCATAAATAACAATAAAACTTAGACAAATTCGACAAATGGTCAATAAACTGATAAATCAGCAGTAGTTTTATTCGCTGACTTAAGAAATTGATATACTGATAAAAAAAAAAAAAAAAAAGGAAAAACGATCATACACGTGCCTTAATATTGTGATATTTTTCTTCTATCTCCTCTCTCTCTTTCAATTTCCAACTAGTACAGATATAAACAGACCAAACATAGTAATGGATATTATTTGATTTAATTGATATCAAATACTTCATTAATTTGTTTTAAAAGTTTTTTTTCTTTTATTCTTTTTATACACTCCGTTAAAAAAAGGCAACAATAATTTGACACAAATTCCAATGCTAATATCGCATCTGAAAATGATATCGATGAAATAATAATGAAACAATGAATCAAATGTGTTGTTGAATGGCTGACAACGATGTGCACATCCTGCGAGTTACCCAAGGTATACTTAAGACAGGTGTGAAACCCCCAGGGCATGTCGTTTCCTGCTCAGGCACTGCTAATCCCTATACACAGGAAATATGCGGCTAATACTTAACATACACAAAGAAACAGAATTTGTCAAAGAAAACAAAAATATATGAATTTTTGCATCGAATATTTATTAATATAAACTATAATTTCGTCTGTGAAGTTTATCATTACACCTGCACATCCTATCTTATCTATTAAACACGAAAATCGAGAAATATTAAAATTAAAAAGAAAGACATTGTATTTAAAAAATAAAACATGTTAATGTTTATGTGAAGCTGAAAAACATATTTTTTTTATCTCTTGTATAAAGTTCACGTGCTAAAGTTTAAATTTATCAATCTTTCCGGTCATTTGACAATTTGAGAAAAATGCCTGCACATTTTATAAAAGAGGGAAATCATTAAAGAAAATTTATTAATTTAAAATTTAAATTAATTTGAAAACAGAACATAAACGGGGAAAAAAAAGAAGAATAGAACTTTTTCTTGATATCTTGGATAAAGAAAATTTAAGTTCATGTGCCCACTACATGTAACTGCAAATGCTCGTCATCGGATGTTTTCCCGGGAATTTACACTTTAAGAAAAAGCCTGTACATTTTATATACAATAAATCGAAATTAATTAATAAACAATTTGAAGGTGTACATTTTTAAAAAGATGTACATCTTTTTTTTAAATGAATGTGAAAATGTTCATGAAACTTAAACAGTCTGAGTTCAACATTTATTACAGTTTGCATATAATATGAAGATAAAAAAAACTAATTAAAATTTCTAGTATTTAATTTTGTTTCTTATAGATTCTTATTAACACAAAATAATTATCGAATTGCAAAGACGTAACAATTTAATAAATTTTCTATTCAATTTCAAAGATTGATATGTAATTTTAGAAACAAAAATAAACTTATTTTTTTCTTAGTTTAAATTCTATTCATAGCAAAATTTATTAATAAACACATGGTTTTTTTTTTTGTTTGTTTGTATGTTTGTTTGTTTGGTTTTTTTTTTTTTTTTTACAGGGAAAATTGAAAATTACAATTTGGGGGGGGTAACTCCCGTTTGTTTACGATACTAATTGTCAGTAATTGATCGATATTTAACCGCGGCGGGGGCAGGTAAGTGTAATTTCCCGCGGAGGGAACGCGGTTTACCTGTCTACCTGGCCAAATACCGCGTTGTGATTATACCGCGGCGGGGACGCGGGAAATACGGGGTCCCCGTTGCCGTATGATGTTCCCCAAAAGAAGTTGGGGAACTTTTGTTTTTTCTCTGTTTCTTATTATTATTTTCCCCCAACGAAGTCGGGGACGACATATTGATATTGTACGCATGTTTTTTTTATCCAGGCTGTTTCTCGGAGATGGCTGGGACAATCTTTCCCGAAACTTTCCTAAAGGACGATCACTGGTTGTAGTTGTGCAGTGAGGTTGTTAGTTCCAATATGTCTACCGTTGCCATGGAAACCTGTAAAAAGCGACAAATTTTGTCCGAGAGTGTTCTCTCTGGTCCCTTAAACGTTCGTCATAAAACTTTCTTATTTAAATGATTAGTATCTGTAGTTATGCAACTCGCATTTAAAATTTTCAAATAATCGATTATTGCCATGGAAACCAGGTGAAAGTTAAAATTCTTTAATTTCGCAGGCAATCGTTTTGAAACTTTCAGTGTTTATTCCTTGCAATGTGTCAAAGTGATTTCTACTTTTAAAAAAAT
>NW_026925052.1:0-25424 GCF_032062105.1 Saccostrea cuccullata
AAATATTTTAGCATTTTTTTCCCGGAGCTTTAACTCTTGCTCTCTTTTCTCATAAAGAATTCGTTCTAATTCTCTTTCCCTTTTTTTACATTCTAATAATCGTTGAGCATGTAACTGTTTTTCTCTAGTAGAATCCGTGACCCCCCGGCAGGGAGCTGGTTCTGACTGTAGAATGAGCCGAAAGTCGGAGAAAAGCCGTATTTATACAGTGGATGACGTCACAATGCATAGGTAAGTCTATGGTATTTTTGCACACGGCCCTAAACAAACTTGAATCGCTGCCAAGTATTACCTGTGTAGTCAGCATAAAAAAACGTAGGTAAAACGTATTGGTGCACACGGCCCTTACAGATGATGCAACAGGTATAAAAGTCGCTGCCAAAATCGTAGTAGCTTGCGTATATAGTATAATGTAAACACACCCCGTATTTAGGGGCTACATGTAATGAATTGACCCGGCTATCCCCCACAGACCCCTAATCTGCACTCTCTTGACCCGGCTATCCCCCAGGGGCTGCACTCAGTTGACCCGGCTATCCCCCCCAGGGGCTGCACTCGCTTGACCCGGCTATCCCCCCCAGCCCCAAAAGTGCATTCAGTTGACCCGGCCATCTAGGCGGCTTATACTACTAACGATGCTCATTTTTATATCTAAAAATGGGTTTCGAGAATTGTTCTTTTTTTTCATCAGTATTCTTTTTCCTGGAGATTATAATACGTGTAATGTATATGTGCTAAAAGGTTTCGTATTTTTATTTTGCCCTGAAGGCAAAATGGTTAGGACTTTTCTTCCAGCTTCCCAGAACTTCTTATATATATATATTTTCTCTTTCTTTTTCTTTTATATACAATTTTATATACACATAGATGGTGTCCTTTGCGGAAAGTGTGGGGAGCAAAGCATAGATATGGTTCCCAGAACTTTCATAAGTTTTACTATACAGGAGCCAATTCATTTTTAGATAATGATCCATGGTTTCCGGCAGATGTGAGAAATTTTTTTTCCGTTTTTTTGCTTTGAGCCAAATGGGGGATTCGAAAAAATAGATATTTTTTTCTTCAAAAATACCTATGATATCGCACAATATTTCATAATTTCTCTATCAAATATCTATGTCCTTTCCTGAAAGAACATTCATTTCAAATTGGGATAACTTGGAAATTAAAATAAGGAACATTAATTCTTCTCTAAAAGCTTTTGGTAGTCCAGTAATATCAGTTAATTTCAAGGGCGATTTTCCTCGGAAATTCAGAAACTGTTTCATAGAGCACACCACTTTGCCAGACATGTTTAGAAAAATTTCACTACACAAAATGTTTACGTAATTTGTTAATGCATGGTTGTATTATGTGGATGCATTGTCTATTCCAATTACCCAGATATGGTGATAAGCAAATCGCCCTGTTCCCGCGAATTTCTATAGGGAAATTATTAATTGGAAGTAGCGAGGCATCGTGTCCAGTGAAATCATTATTTTGTTTACTTCCTATAATTACTTTGTTGATTTGTTATTGAGAGGGAGTACCACCGTAGTAAACAAACTCTGGAAAAGAACTAAGGCAGTCCTTCCGAAACTTCACAACATGATGAGGGTACGTTTAGAATTAATGTAAAATTTTACAGTTATACTGTTAAACAGTTATACAGTTACACTTATTGAAAATCAAATATGTTCTGAAGAAACAATCATTTTATATTCTAAATATAATGAATAGAAATCGTTTATGTTATCGCTTCAATACTGGTTGATTGTTTTTAGATTGTTGGTTACGGGATCATTTTTCTTACAACCGTCGTGTTTGTTGTGGAACCACTGTGCAAGAACTGTAACTACAGAAATCAGGAGTACTTATATCTGTCCAGTTTCGAAACGGAAGTAGATGAATGTACCCGGGAAGTTTGTTTCTGTAGATGTAACGGAACTGCAGTCTGTCCACCTTCCAAAACTTATTCCATCTGCACCGAAAACTGTGGAATATGCCATCACCCAATAACGCGCAATCCAATATTTGCATATTCAGCATTTAATTTTGTGGAGAATTGCATCAGGTATACGTGTATCTGTGATTGCGACGGTACTTATAGGTGTTCATCTGGAGCTGGAAGAATTTCAAATTGTTAAATGGCGGAAAATCAATGATATTAACTCATCTAGTATAGCTTTATTAATTTTCAATCTGTTGACATTTTATTAATTATTATGTGAACATTTAAAATTGCATTTATAGAATTTTCTGCAAATAAATTCGATAAACTGTCCTCAGTATTATAATTTTATGCAAGGAAGTTAAATCTGATTCGTCAAGAAACATTTGTTAAAAAACACTATTTCTGATTGATGAAACCACGCCCACCAGCATAGCAACAGTCAACATTGGTTGACGACGGGTGATCTTTCAAAAAAAATATTGACTGCGCAGAATCCATGCGCATGGTTCAGTGTTACATTATGTGAATAAAATTTTCAGTATATTTTTGTTTGTATATTGTTTGAAGTCTATCAGGAGAATTTTACACTCATATAGAGACGCCAACACTTACTGGTGGATAGCTGCAATTTTTGTCCTATACTCGGCACCCACGTCCACTGAGCAGTGAGGGATCTATTTGTGGCAGCACCTACTGCGACACGGAACCTCGGTGTATACGGTCTCATCCGAAGGACCGGTCTCCACGTCCCGCATTGGGATTCGAATCCTGGTCACCACATAAGGCTGTCACCAGAGACCTACCTGTAAACCTGTTTTGGGTCCATTTCTCCTGCATGTGGATTAAATTTCTTTCAGTTGATTCTGTACGAAAGAGCATGCTTCATGTACGAACAGTTTCTAAAGCAAGGCAAGCTATTGACAAACAAGTTAATGAAACAAAGATATCAACAGTCTCGTTTGAAGCTATTATTTTGCAAGTTTTTGATCGACACAGTGGCTTTGTTGGCAAAGAATGCCTACGTAATAAAATTGGTTACTTACTAACGGTTTTCAAACATTGGTATGCCATTATTTCAACTTAATTGTTTACGGATTTTCCGTGAACAAGGAGCACACGGCGAGTATGATCGATCGACATTAAATGCACTCTCCTCCATAGCACCCGATTCCACCTCTGATGTTTTTGGAAGTCCTTGTTTGCACCGCTCCCAATTTGTCTTCTTTGAGGTTGAATATAGTGTTAATATCTACATTCAATATTTTCATTGCTCTAGAATTGCGAAGTAAGGAGTCGATCCTTACGTCGCGGATTTAAATCACACTATGGGTGGAGACCGGACCTTCGGATGAGACCGTATTAACCGATATCCCGCGTCGCAGTAGGTGCTGGCACGAAAAAGATCCCTCACTGCTCAATGACCATGAGTGCCGAGTATAGGATAAAATTTGTAGCTCTCCATCGGCAACTGATCCGGGTTCCAACTCCACTGCGAAACATGGAGATTGGTCCTTTTTCTAGAGACCTTATCTAAATTGAGGTTCTATATAGCATTAGGTGCTGACACAAAACTGAATAGCCCCCGAGTTCGTCTTAATTTGTAACCCTTCACCAGAATGTGGTGGCTTCGAAATGAAAAGGTCTTGAAAGGTTCGACAAACAATTTATGTTTCCCACGGACAATTTTTCAAGATATTCTTTTTTTAAATTCTGAATACTATCAGATGTTTTAAATAAAAATTCAGTAAATGTTTTAAATGAAAATTAAGCAAATTACAAATGATAAAAAAATAATTAAAAAAAAGATTAACCTATTATTTCTCCGAAAATTAATTAGCTGTATAGTATAATAAGTCTTCATAAAAGCACATCCAAGAAATCTTAAAGTATTTACTCGTCAGCTTTTTAGGAAATGTCAGCCAGAACCTCTTACTTCAAAGCTTTTTATTATAATTCATCTTTTATCACATATTTAAATTAGAATGTCAATTGTTCAACATACAATTAAAAAAATGCTCGAAAATTCATAAAGAAGCAAGATTTATGAGGAACTATTTCTAGTGGTGGAAGGATATTTAGCAGAAAATTCTACAAATATGCACATTTGTTAAATTTAATATTTCTAAAATTTAGCCCCAAAAGCCCAGTGAAACAATACAAAATGAGAACAAAGCTTACACGAACATGGAAAACACCAGAGATGGGATCGGGTGCCTTAGGAGAGCAAGCATCCCCTGTCGGCCGGTCGCACCCGCCGTATGCTCCTTGTCATCGAAGCTATGATAAGAGAGAACGTAATTTTTAGCTAGGTTTGATTTCATTTTCTTAACTTTGTACGAGGGTTGTTCGAAAAGTTCGTGGACTTCTGTCATGTCTTTTTTTTTAAATTTGACGTCATACCGGTATGTTATCCAAATTCAGTAGAAATATTTTAACAATAAATGCAAATGATTTTAAGATTTTAAAAATCAAAAATCGGATCGCGGAGCAGATCAAAATTTATTAAGTTACAAACAATACACTAAATAATGTCTATAGTCATATTCTCTGTAAAATGGAGCAAAAACGAAAATCAACCTAGAAATTCAAATTAAGAATTGTTACATCGATTCGTATTCCAAATTATGGCTTTATATTTTGCTTTTTTGAAAAGAACTCAACTTGAGAAGATAGGTTGTCCTCATTGAAACGACAAAAACGATGACGTTTTAGAACGTCATGTAGCAGCAGATAACGATGCAGTTTTGTGTTTTACTCGGGAAAAATCCCAAATGAACTCTACAAAATGTTGGAGGAATAAAAAAAAATATGTCACAAGCAAGTTGTGCATGTGTGTACAAATAGTACAGGCAGTATTCGAGTGACGTATCGGATTAGGACAATCTGTGAAGAAACTTTTTTTTTTTTTATCTGAACAAAAGCTTTTTTAAAAGTTGGAACGTCAAGGAAAGACATATAGGCGCTTCAGAGTTGCTTATCCTGTGAAAGAAAAGTAGAATAAGACAATAAATAAAACTCTTAACAGGGGAAATTATATAACGAGAGCAATTCTTAAAAAAAGATGTCAAGTATTAAAAAAAAAAAATTTACTGCGTAGGCATTGGATTATACTGTGTGAAATGTATAGGGATAGTATTTTATTTTTAGAAATTCTTGACGCTATGTTTTGATGTTACATTGCCGTTAAGTGTGCTCAGATGGTACAAAACATGTTGATTTTAAAATGAAGTAAATTGATTTCAGTTAAATCGAATGGAATGAAACTTCACACATCAACAAAACAAATATTTATATTATATATGGATATGGATATATTATTATCCATTGTGCTTATTTTAAACTTCTAGTGAGTAATTTAACGAAGATTGACATCGTCACGAACTTTTTGAACAACCCTCGAATAAATGAACACCAATATATATGGGAAGAGTTTTTTTCCTTTATTATTATAAAGCATGTTTGAAATGTTATCTAACTGTTGAACACGAAACGGACACATAATTTCTCCTCAATATAGCACAAAAATGGATCTGCACATGTGATAAAAATTTTTGCAAACGTTTTATTACATTAGATAATTTATTGTATTATATTGTAAATGAAGTTTTGGGGGTAGTTAAGACTGAATTTTACTTGTACATATTTCATGAGAACTAAATAATATACTTTCATAGCATTTCTACTTTTCATTACAATTCTTAGAAAAGACTATTTTACGTAGTATCCCGTAGCAAGTTTCTGATGGGGACACACTTTTTTTTTTTTTACATATTCACACAGGATATCTTCAATTTATCCTTATTAATATTTGTGCCACTCTTGTACGCATGATTTACGTGTGCTTTGTCATATTGTAATATTTTAATTTACTGGGTGGAAGTAAATACAAAAATTACAATATGACAAGTTGTCATATTGTAATTTTTGTCATATTGTAATTTTTGTATTTACTACCACCCGTTTAATTAAAAAATTACAATATGATAGCTTCCTCAAATGATGGATTTACGGAAAATCCGTTTACGATTCAGTGTGTAAATATTTGTCTAACGATTGCACGTTTAACTTATAATATATTGCACTTGCTGACAGGTTTATTGTATCGACCATAGAACTTGCAAAATAATACATGTAACTTTAAACGAGGCTATTGAAATCCAAGTTTCATCAATTTGTCAAGAGCTTTCTTCGTTTCAAAATTTTTTCATTCGAGGAACATGCACTTGCGTATCGAATCAACTTAGGAGACATTTCACGTGATAAGGATATTTTGCTACTCAAGCAGGGGAAGTTGACGATAGAAAAATTGAAGTCATCACGTTTATCAGAATGCAATAAATCATTGCTTCTTTTAATTTTCCGATTTTTTGTTCCTTATCAGAATAATACAAAAATAATTTCTGTGAGAATCAACCTCGCTTCAACAACTGTTCAAGCCTTAAACTTTTACTTTTAGAATCTAAGTACATGAAAAGTTTCTGGAATACTAATACGCCATGGTAATAGTATCCGCTGCAGAGGACCTTACAAGGGATACAACTTAGACGCATCACCACTGTTACAGATTGCAATGGGGCAGACAAAATCTAAATCACCGCCAATTGGACTCAATGACTCGAGATCTAATGTTAGCAACGCAGACGGCTGTCGCTGATGTCGAGATTAGAGTCGTTTTGTAGACAACTGTGTCCTAGAACGCGACAGATTTGGAGGAGTTCAATTAACCACAATTTTCGCTAACAACTAATCATTTTGAATGGAGCCCGCGCTTCCAGTAGGTAAGTATACGGAATTCTTCAGCCTGTGTTAGCACCATTATTGCAGCAGTAAAGAACAAGGCAGGTTAATTTTTCAACAGTACAATTCGATCGAACATACGGCAAGGTTGAAATAACATTTCCTTCAACCGAAGGACATCAACGTCCATGATTGGCTCACTATGTCCCAAGATTTAAATCCGATCGAGTCAATATAAGTAAAAGATATATTTGCTATAAGTAAAATCAATAAGTTTATAACCAAAAACAAGTAGATTTTCATTTGTCTTTAAAAACTTAACAATATTTAAAGTGATTTAAGGTTGTGATTAAATTCTTTGAAGATTGTATGAAGGAAATATATCACACAGGTATTAAGTTGTTTAATCCGGAGGTAATTTAGTAAGTATCCACTCTCTCAGTAGTGTCAATTCCTTCTTATTGAATTCATGAAAAATGTTAAATTCTTGAAATTCTCCAGAAATGCCCAAGTTTGTTAATGTTTTGAATGTCTCTGTACCCCAGTCAAACAAAACTAATTCATCTCTGGTCCCATGACACTGAAACAACGGGGGAAGGGATGACTTGTTTTGGATATTTTCAACTTCCTGTAAATAGAAAAATTAAATTAAGAGAAGGTTCAAGACTCGGTGTTTCCATTATGTATAGCCAGATATACACCCATAAAAGACTGTCACTAATAAAAGTTAAAGAGGTGCTCAATGTAAGGTAAATCTAAAGTACAATGAATCTTTATTTACTAGTACCAGATAAGCATTGTTTGTACACCATTTGTAGAGAGAAGAGAAAAAATAATTCTTGTTGCATTACAGGATTCTTGGAATTAGCTACAGTTTGGAGGAAATTAAGAAGTATTGGCAAGTTTACTTGTTTACGAGCTGCACAGGAACATGTTTGGCACATGTACAATGTATTCCAAATAAAAGATCACTTTTGAAGAGCAACAATCGGGAAAACTTGCATGTAATACATGTATATTTCATCTTGAAAAAATCCTCTGTTGAATTTGTAATTAAACATGGCTAAATTGTTCTTTACGAAACGTTTAAAAACTCTAACATAATATTTGTGTATCAGGAAAGACAAGTGTGCATATTTCTGTGATTAATTTTAGGCTATGTGTATTGTTCATAAACCAAAAAAAATATGCATACTTTCAGAATCATTACCTTGTATACTACAGAGCCTTCATTTAGAAAACTTGAAAGGGCAAAACAGCCAGCTACCTGCTTCTGATACCTGTATACTTGATGTAATGCCATGGCACCACCCATAGAAAAACCACCTGAAGAAAACTGCATATCTTTAAGGTATGTTCACAGTGGAAAACTTCTTTAAAAACACAGATGAAATTTCTGTATTTGACCAAAAATTGCATATGTATATATCAGATACAAATTTGGTTCTATTCTCTTAGGGAAATTATTTTTTATCAGAATTTCTAATTCTTCATTACTAGCATTTCCTATAAACAACCAACTAAAATCTTCCAATAATAAATGATAAATTTTGTACTAACAAAATAGGAACAAATTGTATTTGAATGATCTTTTAAAATCTACAATGAAAACAAATGATATCCATGAAAATGTTGTTATTGCAAATTCTAACATTTTTTTTCTATTTTGGTAAATCTAAAATATGTAAATAAAACAACAACCTATGATAATCCTTGAGAGTGGAATTCCAAGATCAACTTCTGCCTGGATAAGCTCATTCAGTTTTGTTGCTGAGGCATCTATAGAAGGTAAATTTTCTGGCACAAAGGGTGAAATTTTTTGTCGATCAAACCACACTGTAGATACCTGACCATTATTGGGAGTGTAAGGACTTTAAAAATAAATATATATACAACGTTTGAGTGTTCTTTAAACTAATAAATTAAGTACAAAATCTGAGAACAGAAACTTACATAGGATCAGCTGATGGGAATATTAATTTAATGTGTGGAAACTTAAACTCTTCTTTCCATACCATGTTTATCCATTCCAAAATACCAGGCCCCGTGTCACCTTGACAATAGAATACATGTAACATTACACAAAATTTATACAAAATGTATTTGAAAAGATTCAAGCTTATTTAACAAAATTTAATTAGTGATTTATCTGATTAATGGCTAGAAGTACTAGAACTGTAGAGTCTGTAGTTAATTTTAATATGTCCGCTATTCCAAAATAGTTTGGGGGTAAGGTTTAAGATCGGTCTTTTGTAATACCTGAACCATGCAGCCATATTACCGAGGCGCTGTTTCTTGGCCCTGATTGAGAAATTATTCTAGGTAAAACCCTCCACCTGCTACCCATAGTATGATAGTAAGTTCTACCTGTTGAACTAGTCACCGGAAACTAGAGAGCAAGCCTTATTTACAAAACCAATATACATGCATGGGATTATTCCGAAAAAAATATATTAAAAAAACAGCCAATAATTTGGGAGAAAGACCACAAGTGCTAGAGGTCAGGACCCCCCTCTACATATAGACCCCGGAAGAGAGAGAGAGAGAGATAATTTATGGTGGGAAAAGTGGGAAAGGCTCGGTATCTATATGAGAGGGGTGGGGGTCTTAACCTCAAGCACCTGTAAATACACTCTCTTTCATGTCTAAGAGAGGATATACAATCTTTTTTTATAAATAAAAATAAAGCATCTTATTCATGTTTGAGTGTAAGTTAGTAACTTGCAAATATGAATAGATTTGTCACACGGCAATAAATTCATTGTTTAGTCATAAACTAGTGACGACAGGAGTGGTCGCTGTAAACTAACAACAAAGCTTTTGATAACGTTATGACGCTATTTTAAATGAGCATGTTGTACGTATGGACAATTTCTTCAATAAGGCAAGCTATTGACAAACAAGTTAATGAAACTTAGTTATCGACAGTCTCGTTTGAAGTAATTTTCTCTCAAGTTTTTTGGTCAATACAATGAACTTTGCAGCAAACACAACATATCAATGAGACAAATGCTGACTACTGTTTTTCATACTGATTGCTACGCCATTGTTTTACTTTGAATTGTCTTTGTTTTTTCTTCCATTTTTCTGATCACGACAAGGAGTACACGACGGGTGTGACCGGTCTGCAGGGGATGCTCACTCCTCCATGGCACCGGATCCCACCTCCGATGTTTTGGAGGTCCGTGTTTGCTCTGCTCCTATTTTGTATTGTTTTATGGACGTTTTAGCTTGAATACTGTTCCTTATCTCCATATATTTCTCAAAAGACATACCTCCCTTGCCAACATCTGTTATAAAAGTTAAAATTATCTCTCCTTTTTTGCATCAAAATATGATAATACACAAGGTCTATCAGATGATTCTTTTGAATTGTTATAATAATTTGATTTAAATCGATAACCACCTACCCGAAAAACTTCCTTTATTCTTTCCACGAAATTTGTAAAATAAAATTTTGCTTTTTTCACATATGTTAAGGTGTTGGTGTAAGCTTAAGGATACAAAATAATGCAGTACTAATAATTAAAAAAGTAGACCGACTCCATTTGTCAAACATCAGTCGTATGACCGGTGTAAAACTGCTAAGTGGCAAACAAAGTAAACCGACAAAAATAATTCTACTTAATGATAAAACAATTAATATTATTATATGATATGATATATGATACAATATTAATATCATGATTATTATATAATATGATTAAAACAATTAACGTAGACCTAACACTTTTTACATTATGCCTTAGCGGGAAAGGGTTGAATTGTTCGAAATTTAATGTAAAAAGAAAAAACAAAGAAGACGGTATTTTTATCTCTCTTTCTAAATGCATGGCTACAGAACTCAAAGAACATGCCATGGCGATAACAATTTCACATACTTAAAACTTTTAAGGCTTAGATCGTATAAAATTAAAATTATTCATTTTTCTATACTAAGGTTTTGCTACATAAGTAAATTAATCGTATCCTATCGTACGAGTATAAACAGTTTTGAGGTAATTAAATCTGAATCTTGTATTTTTTTCATGAAAACTTACATACTTGCAGGAGATCATTATCCAGTCTTCATCACAATTTTTAGAAAAAGGACTATTTTTCATAATATTCCCGTAGCAACTGTCTGATAGAGAACATAAATATCTTACAGATTCACACAGCAAATGCGTCGGAAGCAAATTGAAAGTGAGGGGGAACTAATTGAAAGTGGGGGGCTAAATCAACAAAAAAAGGTAAACCCCAATTTTCAAATCCTATATTATATAATTATATATTTGCAAAAAAGGGGAGAGGCTAAGCCCCCCCCCCCTAGCCCCCCCCCCCCCCCCCCCCCCCCGGTTCTGACGCCTGTGCACAGAATAACTTCAATTTATCCTTATCAATTAATTATTTGTACCAGTCTCATATACGCAAGATATTCGTGTGTTCCCTCTCATAATCAATGATAATAGGATAAACGGAAAATCTATTTACGATTTAGTGTGTAAATATTTACCTCACGATTGGTATTAGAAACATCAGGCAACATTAACCAAGTATAGTATATAATGTTTATATATTGTGCTTGCTGACAAGTTTATTGTATCGACAATAGAATTGCGAGATAATAACTTTAAACAAGGCTTTTGATATCCCTGTTTCATCATTTTGTTTGTCAAGAGCTTTCATAACTTGTTCGTGCTCATCTCTTGCGTATCGAATCAACTGGGAGACATTTCACGTGCTAAGCATCAAGGGAAGTTGACGATAGAAAAATTGAAGTCACCGCGTTCATTATAAAGCAATTAATTATTGCTAGTTTATACTGTGTCAGATTTTTTCTTATCATGATAATATAAAATTAATTCCTGAGAGAGTCAACCTAGCTACAACGGCTGTTCAAGACTTAAACTTTTAGAATCTTTAAAGCTTTATAAATAACACGCATGGCCGTAGGAACCAGCCACCACCCCCTCCCCCGATAATATAGTATACTTTATACTTCGCGCCGTCATCAATGCCAACAGAGGGCATACCTGGTACTGAAGACCAAAACCACATTTTTGAGGCAAACCTTTTTGACATTCTTTACAACTGTTGCCTTTCTGTGTTAAAAATCAAAGAACATTGAACATTTATCATGGTATATTATATACTTGAAATAAGTAGCTTTATAAATACTGTCAATTTGCAATACAGTAAATTTTCAAGCATTGCGTTTCTAAAGTCTGTCAGTATAATTATTAATGTTTATTTCCGGTTTAAATTTTTAAAATCTTGCGTAGATTCCTACACAGCCTAATTCTGAAAAAAATTTAGGACAGATTTTAAAACAAACTTCAATCAAGTACATGTATCTAAGAAACCTAAGTCATGTTAATATAATTACATTGAATAAAATTAAATTTCATGAATTAAATATAACAGAGGTAGCCAAGTCTTTAATCTGGAGGTAATTTCGTAAGTATCCACTTTCGCAGTAGTTTCAGTTCCATTTTACTGAATTCATGAGTGATATCATATTGTTTAATACACTGAAACAATGGGGGAAGGGATGACTTGTTTTGGATATTTTCAATTTCTTGAAAATAGAAAAATTAAAGAACGAGAAATAACAATGGTTAAAGAGGAGTTCAATATGTAAGGTAAATCTAAATAACAATTTATATTTATTACCATATAAGCATTATTTATACACCATTTGTGGAAAAAAGTGGAAAAATGAAGTTATTTATCTTGTGACATTACAGGATTCTTGGGAAAATTAGCTACAGTGTAAGGAATATTAAGAAATATTGGCAAATTTACTTGTTTAAAAACTGCACAGGAACATGCATCACACATGTCCATTGGATTCCGAATTTTGAAAGATGACAATTGGGAAACTTGGATGTATATTTTCATCTCGAAAAAATTGCTTTGTTAATTTGCAACTTGGCAGAGCTTAATTCTGCTTTAAGAAACGTTTGTGGTCCAAGAAAGACAACTGTGCATATTTCTGTCAAATGACACAGGCCAAGAGTATTTTTTCATAAACATAAAAACTAATTGATCAAAAGAAATATGCATACTTTCAGAATCATTACCTTGTATACTACAGAGCCTTCATTTAGAAAACTTGACAGGGCAAAACAGCCAGCTACCTGCTTCTGATACCTGTATACTTGATGTAATGCCATGGCACCACCCATAGAAAAACCACCTGAAGAAAACTGCATATCTTAAAGGTATGTTCACAGTGGAAAACTTCTTTAAAAACACAGATGAAATTTCTGTATTTGACCAAAAAGTCGAACATCATATCAAATTTGTTTCAATTTTTTAAGGTAAGGATTTCTTTGTTTCATAATAATTTCTAACTCTAATCTTCATTTTCTTTAAACATCAATTAAAATCTTTCAATACTAAATATATAATTTTTGTACTAACAAAATAGGAACAAAAATTGTATTTGTATGTTCTTTAAAAATCTAGAATAAAAAAAAAAATGAAATATACATGTATTAAAATGTTGTTATTGCAAATTCAAACATTTTTTTTCTATTTTGATAAATCTAAAATATGTAAATAAGACAACAACCTATGATAATTCTTGAGAGTGGAATTCCACCATCAACTTCTACTTGGATCAGCTCATTCAGTTTTGTTTCTGAGGCATCTATAGATGATAAATTTTTTGGCACAACGGGTGAAATTTTTTGTTTATCAAACCACACCGTAGATACCTGACCATTATTAGGAGTGTATTGACTTTTAAAAAAGTAAATATTTATTGTTTTAGTGCTCATTAAGCTAAAAAAAATAGTACAAAATATGACAACAGAAGCAGTTCAAACTTACATAGGATCAGCTGACGGGAATATTAATTTGATGTGTGGAAATTTAAACTCTGCTTTCCATACCATGTTTATCCAGTTTAACATACCATCCCCAGTATCACCTTGACAATAACATAACACACAGGTTATACAAAGTTTTATTGCAAAGGCTGGCGCTTGTGCTTATTGTTTACAACAAACACTGACAAAATCTAGATAGTCATATAGTGAATTATCGAATAGGCCTATAACAAACTAATAACTAAATGCTAGATAATGACTAGAAGTGATTCAAGTGGAGAGTTAATCAGAAAAATAAATATTGAAATTTGTTAATTTAATATGTCCACTGAATTACGGTAGGCCTAGATCCGTCTTTTGTACCATACCTGAACAATGCAGCCAAATCACTGAGGCGCTGTGTCGGCCTCGATTGAGAAATTATCTGAGGTAAAACCCTTCTTCTCCATCGGCTAGGCCTACTCATCGTGAGTTATCTATAACTACCTATTGAAGCCCAAGCTAGTGACCAATAAATTAGCGGTAAATATATGACATATAGGTTGATGTTGCAAGGTACTAAGGGTCCATATTTCGTGCAGTCTTCAATTTTCATGTTTTTCCTCAAGATAGTAGCATTAACCCAATCTTAGTTACTGATTTTTGCTTGGTTACACTGTGTTACCATGGCAACCGTAAAAGCTATTTGTAGAATAATATTGCTTATACCTATATATTTATGATCAGTCAAAAATTTTCATGTTTTTTGTGAGAATTTTTTGTTTGCTTTTCCCATTTTTTATTAAGGCTCAACAAAGATAGAAAGTAGCTTAAAATCTCAATTTCTCAAACTTTCCCGGCTGTTACCATGGCAACCAAGACGCACAGCAACGAAATTTCATTTGATATATGTTTCTGGTGCCAAGTGCTAAGAATTGGTTAAGATTCACCAAAACTGGTGACCATTCAGGGCAAAGAAGTTTTAGTGGTTACAGAGAATGGCTTTTTACTTTTCAAAGACGAACTCCAGTATCAAAATTCAAACCCCATAATTAGCCAAAATTAAATCACGTTCATGTATGTCAGTAGTATGTAATTCCCGATAAACGTTTAAAAATCATACTCTTTTGACTGATTTATAACAATTACCCGGTATTTCGGTTATGCTTCACAAAATTGACTTTGTAGAAAACGTCAACTACTTATGGCGTCACTAACTAGTTTATGGCTAAACAATGAATTTATGCTCATAACATAAATCAGATGCTTCGATTTTATAAAAACATTGGCGTAGTTTATAGTCATACAGAAACATGGGCAGTGTATCGGCCATTTTGGGAACTAAATTATGGCCATTTACTGTAGTTTATATAGTTGTCCTTCAGTATGAATATTATTTTGTTCTAATAATTCCGTGCATGTTTTGTAAATATATCAAAGGTGTGTTCTTTAGTTCTCTAGTACCCGTTCAACAAGAAGAGGCCAATTTGCATCGGGTTCGATAAACGCACTTTTCTAGTTCATAAACAACAATTTGATGAAGAAAACAACACCATTGCTATGGTTACCAAGAAGGGAAAATGCTCGATTTTGTAAACTTTATATATCAATATTAAACCGTATTTGCCTATATTACAGAGAATGGCTCTTAACATTAACTTTGTGTAGTCTTCGAAGACTGTTTTATATTAGGATGAAAGAGACGTTAATGATAACCATATAAAAAAGCCTTTTGATAAACGTGATGACGATATAAAGCAATATAGCATGCCCTATGTATAAACAATTTCTACAACGGGACAAGCTATTGACAAACAAGTCGATGAAATTAGGATATCGACTGTCTCGTTTGAAACTAAGTCATTTCTTAAATTTGTTGGTCAATACAATGACCTTGGCAGCAAATACAACCTATCAAAGAGTCAAAAACTGACTGACGTGTTTCATTCCAATTGTTGGGCTATTAAGGCCCATTGATACTCTGATAAGAGAGATAACTCTTAATGACATAAATGTCTAATATTCCTTTATAGATTTGCCAAGTTGAAGTGTCTTTTTTTGTCCAATCTTGCCCCGCAAGCTATGTTATAATTGTTTGTATTTTGCTTAAAAATACATCTCTTTTGGAAAATCATTAAGGTTCAAACAACATTATATATGAGTGAGCAGAGGGTTTATGAACCTTAATATTATTGACACAATGAATTGTTTACTTTTTTCCTTCTATATTTCCCGATCATGACAAGGAGTATATGGCGGGTGTGACCGTTTTGCAGGGGATACTCATTCCTTCATGGCACCCGATTCCACTTCTTATATGTTCTAGAGGTCTGTGTCTGCTCTGCTCCTGATTTGTATTGTTTGAATGAACTTTAATACTGATCGTTATCTCCATATAAAATTAAAGGCAAATTACTTCTCTTGCCTATTACTATTTCTACAAAAAGAATTAATATATTTCTTTAGCATCAATTGATGACAAAAGAAAGATATTAATTCTTTGACCATCAGACAATTCTTTCGGATTGTTTTAATATTTTGATTCAAGTGCATTGTAGATAACCGAATTTCCTCCTTTATTCTTATTTCTTCAGGAAATATATATTTTTCTATCCGGTATATAAAATTTTGCTTTTTTCACATATGTTAAAGTATTTTGGTGTAGGGATACAAAATGCTGCGAAATGTATTAACGATTAAATAAGAAGACCGACTTCATTTTTCATGACGTTCTGACTTCCTGAAGAAGTATGGTCTCAACTAGAGTTTAAATAAATTTTCAGTGAAAATGCAGAATTGTTTGATGAGAAGAGAAAGGTGTTTTCAATAACGAAATATAAATATTAAAATCATTTAATCAAATATACTTTATACATGTATGTAATTTAATATATTGTATTAAATCATGAACCAGAGAAGAATCCTTCTTTATTCTTGGAATAAACAGTATGTAAAAATCATCGATGGATATTGAATGTGCGAGAGAGAGAGAGGGGGGGATGTGTATGTCGACTCAAGTGGGAAAATCTTCCCTTACAAAGTATTATCTTAAGGACATACGCAACGTACTTCACCTACTGATAATTTTTCAAGATATTCTAAATTTAAACTTACAGTACCATTACATGTTATTAGACAAAAAATCAGCATGTGTTACCAGGGGTTTTAAAAGAATTTTTGCATTATTCAAAGAAAAATGCACAAAAATTACAGAACATAAATTCCAGATTTCTTTCATCAAAAATTGTTTTAGAAGAGTTGTACAAATCCATATATAGACATTAAAAGTATTGCACACGGGTCCTTCATTTTGTAGAACTCTTCAACTCCAGGGAAGAACCCAGTAAAGTTCAAACCACATTGCGTATGACCTTAAGATCATTTCTTCAAGGAACATTATAAAAGACGAAATTTAAATGAAAACACATAAAAAAAAATTCTCATAAAGAAATGTCTTTGAAATTTTTGTAAATTCATAAGACATTTGTAATGCTTTGATTTTTTTTTTATAATAAAATGATTTGAACAATTAATTTTGTAAGATTAAATGAACGTTTTCGGCTTGCTTTTGTTACAGAAACGGCCTCCAGTATGGTACGAGAATATAACTCACTTCAAAATCAACATCATCAGGTATGCATTCCCTTAAACGTCAACAACCCTTTAATTATCAAAAGTATTCTATTTGTAAACCTGCTTTGGAGCATATTAAATACGTGTTTAATCTAATTGTCTAACCATACTATGACAATCGTCATTGTTACAAACCAAATAAAACCAAATATGTATGAAGTTTTTATGAAAACCATAGACAATAAATCAGTCAAACAGTCTATCAATTAGTCCAATTATCAACTTCAAAAAATGTCTAAAAATCGAGACATAATCTTGAAGTAAAGGTGTGACGCACGAAATACTCGAAATTTGGGGAAAAAAAACTCGAAACAAGAAACTAAAAACATATGGTTAAATATCAACAAAAAAATAATAGACTTTTAAAGTAAATGATCAGTATTTTTGAGAATATTGTTTTGATATTTAAATATGTCATTATGAAAAATTTATAAGTAATTTAAACCTTTATGATCAATTAGACTAAATAAAATATTGAATTGTTTCAAAAGAAAGACCTCTGTACAATCAAGTATTTAGTAATATTTAAGAAAACAATATTGTACAGGACGACAATAATATAATTTTGTATCATTAAGAGCTTGTAATAGTTCCTCTGTTACATAGAGCAACAGAATTTAATAAATGTTATTTTCCTCTGTCCTTGAAATAGTTGATTTTTTGGAGCACAAAATTATGGCATCAAAGTTGCAGCTAATATTGTTTTAAAGCATTTTGGAGAATTTTTCTATAATTGATTTAGACACCCTGGAACCCTGAAAAATCATTATGCATCTTAACTTTTTTCAGGTAAGACATTTCCATACTCAATTTCCATACTCAAAATCTATAAGTATATTTCATTTGCAAAGGTGTAAATGTACCAAAATCGCATACACAGTCCGTTTCTTTGTCCTAGTTTCTTCTGTTGTCGTAAAACGGATTTCGAACAAGTGTTAATGAATTCAGTGTTGTAGATTTTGGAATATGAAAGACGGAAGAGTCAGCAAGCCAGCGATTAGAGTGCAACAGAGAGACCTTTCAGTCATGAGATAAAGTCACCTATGTAAATTAGCATTCTTGCATTTCAGAAGACTTTTGTTTGATTGACAAGTTTTATTTAATGGCGGTCTAATCAAGTCTTTATTTTATGCCCTTTATGAATTTATAATGTAGACCTAATTAAATAGGACTTGTAGTTGACTTGGATGCTGTCAGCCCATGCATGGCGCCTTACGACTCCTTTTGTTGGATTTTCGATGCCCAGAAAACACAATGCTTTCTGGATTTTTCATAAGTGGTAAGTTTATTTGCAATTAATTTTTTATAACGGATAATTTTTAGCACCATTATATGAATAAAAAGATAACAAAATGTTTTATGTTTTTAAAAATGGTTACTACAGTGCTATAATCATAGTTTTTGCTAAAGTTTTCTTTTTTTCAAATTGATTAAATTGCAATTGTGTAGATAATGAACGGTTATCAGGATAAAAAATCCATTGAAATAACTTAAAATCTGGTGCAGAGCACGGACGGACCTATAAAAACATTCTTCATTTACTCACTGTCTCCCATATGTTTTCCGGATTGTTTTATCGGAGTAAAGTAGCATCGTTTGTTTGTTTAACGCCCTTATTAGATTATTTCACTAATTTAAAGATGTCACAGCTTGTCAGTGGATCGCTGCATTTTAGATCTATACTCATCACTCAGAGACATAAAGCAGTATTAAGGGGTCTTTTTCGTGCCAGCACCTTACTGCGGCATAGAGCCTCGGTTTTATATGGATTCATCCGAAGGACCCGTTTCCGCGTTCCGCAGTGGGTTTCAAATTTGCGACGTACGGATCAAGTCCTTATTCTGCTACTCTATAGAGCAGACGCTGTAACTACGGCGCCATGCGAGTGGCCACTTTCTTGGTAGTTTGTTAGTAAGTTCTACTCCCGGATAGGATGGTGGAAAACAAATACTGAGAGTATGCCTTTTTTAAAGAAAAAAAATTGCTTTGCACAAAAAACTTAAACAAGTTTAAATATTATTTAATGAATTCGTACGGTTAACATCAGCTGGAGAGTTTAAAAGTTGATTTTATGATCCCTTAAAAGAGTAATCATAAATCTTTAAATTGTCTCATGATTTTCTTAAGATACCTTTTTGGTGTTCATTTTATCTTATCAGTATGCTTCTGAATATGATTTATGTTATTTTTCACTGTTCGATGCGAATTGATAAGCAATGGATATTTTTGAACAATGAGAAAAAAAAACTTGCGTGCTTCTTTGTTTACCGATATTTGTCGGAGCCTCGTTCTACGGTCTTCAGTCCGTCTGTCTGTAGGTCCAAAATCATTTGTAGGGACTCGCTTTCCCCTTGTCCTATTTAATATTAACGGAGATGTAAACTGAAGTTCATGATCAAAGCAAATCTATTCTGTAAAATCCATTAAGTTTTTAAGTAAGTGTGTATTCAATTTATGTAGAAAAAGAGGGGTCACAAATGATGTAAAAATCAACATGTACAAAAACATGTGACTTCTCAAAAGCATGGAATCTATTATTTTTGTCTTGGAAGATATTGTAGATAAGAAGATATTGTTTGGTTTTTTTTCAGGAAGAAAACTCTTCATATATGTATCTCTTTGTTTAACTGAGTAAAATATAGATTTTATTTTTCGCTGAAATTAAGTGATTATTTCTTATTTAAAGAGGCAAGCTATTGTCAAACATGCCGATGGAAGGATACCTACAATCTCGTTCAAAGCCAACATTTCGCGAGTTCTATGGTCAATAAAATAACCTTGTCAACTCATACAATCTATTATTAAGTCAAAAGCTGACTGACATTTTTATAACATTTTTGCCGTTATTTACTAAATGAATTGTTTACGTATTTTCCCACTATTTTACCGATCACGAGAAGCACACGGTGTGTATGCACAGTTGACAGAGATTGCTTACTTGTCTATACGCATTTTGTGATTTTCATGATCATGACAAGGAGCACTGGGTGAGTGTGACCAGTAGACACGGAGTGCTCACTCCTCCATGACACCTGATCTCACCTTTGATGTTTAAAGAGGTCCGTGTTTGCTCTTATTCCGATCTATATTGTTTCAATGGACCTTGACTTTATTACTATTTGCTAACTCTATATTTCTTGGGAAAACATGAAAAAAGCAAAATATGTTCAAAACGGTATTTTTAAAAAAATCTTATGCTGAAGGATGTAGTCGTTTAGCCAATTTTCATATTTGAATTCCCGAAATCTTTACATTACACTAGAATATTTCCAGTAGGCTTGTTCATATCTTCAGACACCTCTAGTACTTTAATTTTATTTATTACACAATAAGACAAGAAAACATTTGTGATATGTCTGCATATAGTGTAAATTAATGATATATCTGTATACCGGTCTACAAAAGAAGGCCAAGTAGGTAAGAAAACTATTAAAAAGAAACATAAACCTAACAGAGTAACCTGATTCGCTGACATGCGAAGTAAATACTGTTACCAGACTTATTAGCATTTCTAATTGCAAAGATAAATAATGAAGATCTGACAGTCGAACTTGGTTCATGAGAATCTCCCCAGAACATTGTCAATATCCCGACCATTTGTCACGGAACACTGACGTTTCTTAGTAGTCAAAAATAGATTTCCTTTGATGAACATTGACTCAAATTAATGACGATAAATTAACATGCATAAGACAATTTTCATGTATATTTACCATACAAAATGTTTTGTTTTGTTCCAAAACTGAATGACAAATTACATACGATGGCCAAGGGCTAAATTAGATTCCTCATTCTCTTATAGTATGACTTAATGATTTTAAGATATTTTAATTCCATTGAGAAAGGAAAGTTTTACTATAATTGAATTCAAGCTATAGTATTTATCGTATAATAAAAAGTTTTAAGGCCAAACTTAATTCATTAGCCTGTACGGGTGTTTGTCCCAATTTTTACACGATTAGCACTGATTTAGAATGGGTTAACAGTACCTTAGGAAAAGACAACCCGTTTTATGTCTTGTCAAATCCTTTTGCAGCTGTAGGCTTTTTCATCTATTTTATGCGATTTTCTTCAGGATAAAGATGTATGTACACCTGGGTATTTGTATCTTTCTGGTTTGTTACAAAAAAGTTGCTTGTTATTTCACATTTAAAGCAGATTTACAGATCACATTAATTTGCTTACCATCTTCTTTTAATAGAGCTAATAGTTGTTTAATGGTGATTTAATCCGCTGAATCTTCGTGATCTTGTGGAACTATCCAAAAAAATTGCAATGCTACACTACCCCGTGTCCTATATTTTTAATCATTCAAAATGCATTCCTGTTGTTTTTAAGGGTCATCATACGTATAGGTTTTTTGCCAAAATAACTTGCGAGTCAAAGGAATATTATACTAGTATTCCTCATATCATACTCGGATAATTTAAAGTCACAAACTCTCTATAGATCATCTGGTTATTAAATACGATTTTTAACAGACAAAAGAAAATCATACATCCGCTACTTTAATTAAAATTATATTATGCATGTTCCTTTTACGCCACTCAAAGGTTTAGTACAAGATTTTGATATCCATCTTATAATTTTTTTGTCATTCTCAAAGTTTCCTTCATATTTAGCCCTTCATTTGGAATAATCATTCACAGAATTCATATCACCAATTGAATTATAAGAATTCCTTTAAAATTAACGTTATCTTTCTATGCATTCAGAATACATGCTGTTAATTTGGCTATACATTAAAGAAAGAACTTTATACAAAATTGTTGGAGGTACTGGATACTAGTTGTGAGTTCCAAGGGTCCAATCAAGTATATGAGCCAAGAGTATCTGTTGATTAAATATAAAAAAGTTTATATAAATATTTTAATGTTTGCAAAAGAGAACGAGGATTGTTTGAATTCTATCAAGGGAAAAGTAAAGATGTCCTTATAATATACATACGTAACCACTAAGTTTCATCTATTCCTTGTCAAGAATTAATATTGATCTTCCAAATTAATGTCTAAAACAAAGGCAGAGCAGGTAATCGTAGATCAACCACAACAAACATAGTGTCAGAACCAAAGGTAATATTGAATACCAATTGAATATTTATTACACTGTTTTATCGGTATCAACAATCCCTTAATATTTACTTCCAATGAATAAACCTTATGGTAAAGCCTTTAATTAGTGGACACAGATATATAAGTATTTGTTTAGGACAGTAACCTGTTATCTGAGAATGCTGGAATTGTCAGACTTCTGAACGACACACCAATTTGTCGTGTTTATTCTGCACTTTATGTAACCAGCAAGTGCAACAAGAGTGTGATATTTATATAATTTACATAACAAATGTCAACTTAAATGAATTTGTCGACAATCAGAGGTAAGCTGTGCCATTGTCTCCTAGCTTTGTTTTTGCTCATAGTTTGTGTTTTTCTTTACAAATATATGTATTTTATTTTCAGCTTTCGACATAGTTAAAATGGAATTTTTTTTTTTTTTTTAAATTCGATATAGACGTCAGAATACAAAAAAAAACAATGTATTTTGAAGGCTAACTGTTGGCATTAAATGTCATTTTCAATGAATTCTCTGTTTGTTTCAGGGATAAAAATTGAATGCAGTATAACTATTCCATAATCATTTAGAAATTGAGGTCTTGAATTTTTTAAAATGAATAATTAAGATTCATTTTTTGGAAAAGCAAAGATTAACAGTGAGTCAGGAAAGAAGAAAATTATTTTTGATCAGAGAATAACTCATTTATTAGTGTAATGTGTAATAATATATATAATATAAAAAACACAAATGTTGTTTTAAATTTAATAGTACTGTAAAATCACATATTTTCTAGGTGACGAATTTTTAAAGTTTGAGGGAAAATGGTTTTATAGGATTTGATGTTTGGTTGAAGTTCAGCTTTTTACATATTTATACTCATATTTACAGTAAGTGTAGGACATAAAGTTATCAGTATTTTTTAACTACTGATACAACGAAAAATAAAATATCACGGATATAAGTGAGTTCAGTATGGACTTCACCTGGGTACATTCTCATAGCCTGGTTGGGATAGCATGTTAGGCTGTCTCTTCAAAAATTGTGATTTTTTTTCCGGTCCATTCAACTCTGGTGATAGGGCAGAGGTCGTTTGATTATCCCTGTATATACAAATACATTAATGCTTTAAAAAACCTTCAGATCTCTTCTGTTTAGAATAATGCAAACAAAATGCAAAGCTATGTTGAGCAAGTGTGCTTCTTCCAAAATTGTGACTTTCATGGCTTCCGGTTAAGGGGTTCTTGGGTAGGGTTATGAGTCGCGTTGAATCTATATAGTGAGAATGAAATCTAGCTTGAAATCTAGCAGGCAAACATTGTAAAACAAGGGTATTTATAAGTTTGTGGTTTTTTTTTTAAATTCTTGATTTAGTGTTCTGGTTCTGGACATGCCTCTTTTGATTCGTAGTATACTAGAAAGTTAATCCCCTTCATTTCATATTTGGATATTTTACTTGAAAAAGACATTAATGGTAATCTAACAAGCAAGCTCTATGATAAACGTGATGACTTAAACTTTTCTATCGTCAACTTCCCTTACTTATGCAGCAGTATACTTTCATCACCTGCATATGGAGTATTTCTCGCATAATCACTGGTGTTAGATAGACATCTCCCGTGTACGACAGCAGTGCGAGATTTTTCTGTCTTACACTATGTATTACTACGCTATAACGGCACTACTTTTTAAATGTAAATAAATATCGTCTGCAATAAATAATTATCATGGAGGGTGCAAGTACAAGTGTGCGATTTGAAAATGTGGAAACATCTACTTTTATTGAAGCAAATGAAAACTCAAAACACTTTACGAAAAACAATGGGCCATTTGAACGTTTTACGTGAGTATTTTGAAATTAAAGGGGAGTCAAGAGAAAATTACAATATACCCCCAAATGAGTTGGACCCTCTCTTGTCGAACTTTATTGTGAATGTCCGCACAAATTCTGGCGAAGAATATGAACCATCAAGTCTTAGGGGAATGATAGGGAGCTTTGAAAGACACTTAAATCGTCATCATTACCAACTTTTAGATGGTGTATTCAGATTTTTAATTAGATGAAAAATAAAAAAAAAAAGTAATTTTTTAATGGCGCTGACAGACCATTAAATGGGTAAAATAATGCGAGAAAAATATTCATTCATTACAAACTCGTGTGGGATAGTGAAATTCCACCTCGGGGCCAAGATTCACGGTCTAGGACTCGCAAAGCCTCGTCCTAGACTGTGAATCTTGTCACCTCGGTGGAATTTCACTATCCCACACTGGTAGTAATGAATGATTCTATTAATCTCAGTTGCTTCGATACGCAAGAACATGCCCTACGTATGAACAATTTCTAAAACGAGATTGATTATTGACAAAAAAAGTTGATGAAACATGAATTTCAGCAGTCTCGTTTTGTAATTATCATTTCGTAAGTTCTATGACCTTTTCAGCAAATAGAATTTATCATTGAGTCAAATGATGCCTGACGTTTTTCATACTCATAATTGTAAGTTCATTATTTATACACTGAACAGACGACGGAATTTCTGTTCTTTCCCGATCATGACAAGCAGCACACGGCGGATGTGACCGGTCGGCAGGAAATGCTCACTCCTCCATGGCACCTGATCCCATCTCTGATGTTTTAGAGGTGTTTGCTCTGCTTCTATTTTGTATTGTTTTATGGGCTTTTGATCTTGCATGTGTTTCATTACCTATTATAATTTGAAATCACTGTAAATAATGCAATAATTATTGAAAATTAAATGAAATGATATTTGCACAAAAAAAAATTGTTTTGATAAGTCAGAATGGTGATAGTGACAAGCGAAGGCAAGTACATGTAAGTAAATAAATGTAACGGTATTATACCGACTATTGTTTTCACTATAAAATGTAAAAATAGAATAAGGGTGAAAACATTATTTCTCATAAGAACAACAAATGTCTATCATGTTTTGAACGAACTACAATTGACAAAGTTCATTTTGACTGGCCAATGACCGACGTGACAACTATAAGATTTGTTCCTGAGTAAAAGACATAATTTTGTTGATCTCTTATTATCCCATTTCTCCTGTTTTTGGCACCATAACTTTATATATCAATTTATTTTTATTTTTATTTTTATCAATCTCTTGATCCTTTGCACTATATTGTACTCCGTTGACGGTTAATTAAGGCCACTAAGCTTCTTGTTTAATACATAAGAACTCTGACATATACCGGTATCAAAGGCATCCATTTTGAAGAGAAAAAAAAAAAATTTGTTTGGGAATTTTTCA
>NW_026925053.1:0-25334 GCF_032062105.1 Saccostrea cuccullata
TCTGAACAATATGCAACGTTCTTTTTTTTGCTAAACTCTTCATTAAAAGGGCTGGCCCCTAAATATTTCTTTTGCAAATAACTCGAAATCGAAAATGAATCTCTGAATAGTTGTAGAACAAAAAATGTTCAAAATCCCGAGAGCTTTAAAGGTAAACTCAAGAAAAAGGGGCTCTGCACTCAAATAAAGGGCCAAGAGGGGCCAAAAGTCTTCAATCGATAACTCTTTAGCACTCAATATTTTGTTATACATTACAGTAGCAAAAATTGTTTATCTAAACAATCTTCAACTAAATATTATGATTTTGTTGTCGTATGGTACATAATTAAGGGCCATAAGGGGCCAAAATGCTAAATGTTTGATGCTTTATATTTCAAAAGTGGAAAATATTTTAATAAGTAATATTGAGCAAAAGATGTTCAAAATCATGTTCTAAACAATACGCAACCTTTCATTTTTCGCTAAACGTCCCCATTAAGGAGTTAAAGGGCTGGCGCCTAAATCTTTTGCAAATAACTCGAAAACGAAAAGAATCTCTGCATAGATGTTGAACAAAAATTTTTCATAATCAAATTAAAGTAAACATCAAGAAAAAGTGATTTAAGGACTCCAATTCAGGGCCAAAAGTCATAATTCGATAACTATTTCATAGTCAATTTTTGATATACATTACTGAATCATTATGATCACTTAACATATACACAACTATATAATATATATCATGATTTATACTTTTGATTTCAAGAGTCAAGAGTCAAAGTTATAATAGTAAAATCGTATAAAAACAAAGTGGAATATTTTGGAAGTAATATTGAACAGAAAATGTTAAAAATAATGTTCTGAACAACATGCAACCTTTCCTTTTTCGCTAAACATCCGCATTAAGCGAGGGCAGGTGGAAATAGGATTCTTGAGCAGGATATATTAAACTAAACTATACTCTGCAAATATTTTTACAAACAAAAAAAATATCTTGAAATTCCTAGGAATATTTAATCATTCACATCAGAAAAAGGGGCTGGGAACTCAAATCCCCTGCAAACAGGGACCAAAAGTCTTTAATCGATAACTTTTTAAAGTGCAATATTTTGTTATACATTATTGAAGCAAAAAAAATGTCATTTACAACTATTAAGTATGATTTTCATTATCTAGTACATAAAAAGGGGCCACAAGGGACCAGAATGCTTAAATCTTTGACATTTTATATCTAAATGAGAGAAATGTTTTGATAAGTATTGTTGAACAAAAGATGTTTAAAATAATATTCTGAACAATATGCAATCTTTGAATTCAATATTTGGTCTACAGTCGTATAATTAAGGAGTTGAAGGGTTTGTCCTAAAAATTTCTTTTGCAAATCACTAAAAACAAAAAAGAGTATTCTCTCAAGCATTCTCATTTAGAAGTTAAAGGACCGACTATTTCACAATATTCCTTTGCTATGAAAAAAGACAAAAAAGGGGCTGGGAACTCTAAATTATTGTTTGAACAGCAAAGTGTTCAAAATTTCAATTTAAGGTGTAGTCAGTTTATATTTTGTTAAGAATTACATTAAGGGCTGTTAGCAAATCTGTTTGATTAATCCATTTAAGTCTTATTATGATTTTATTTTGTATACTGTACAAAATAACTGAAACAAAATGTTAATGATGTTCACGTCATATGTTAATAATCTTAAGGGGACAATATGCCAAGTCTTTGATAATTCCTGATATTGAACAAGAAGGAAATTCAATGCGGCTAAAAAGCAATATTGAAATTTAATTTTGCTAAATTCCCTAATTATAAGGACTTGAAAGACATTGAAATATTACACGTTGTCTTTATCTCGTTCATGAAATAGAATTTTTCAAAATTCATCTGTTAATGAAAAAAGTGTGCAAAAGGCTTATAGCTACAAGGTGATATAAAAAAGGGACTGGCCCCTCATATTAAGAGCTATGAAGACGAGCCAAGAGTGTCAGAAGGGAAAAACACTTGAAAGGGATTTATTTTGTACCTCTTCCGTTAGCCGGACAAACTCCGTTGCCCCCTACTCACCACGGGGAGGTGGAAGAAGGTTTGAGCAGGATATATTTAATATGGAAATTATTTTTTTATATCTAAATCTTATTACAACAACATAAAATTTTATACATATTAACAAAGGCCTTTCAGAAAGATTTTTCTTTCTTTTTTTACCCCCTTTAAATTGATAAAAGCATGCACACTTTCAACAAATTATATATATCCTTATAGTTAGTTGTCAATGCACTAAATTATTACAACACAAAATACCTAATTTAATCTTAACTATTCATGAAATATAATGTACAGTCTACATTCAAAATAAAATCAACAATATTGTTTCAGATCCCCATCTCTTTGGCAAAGAAAATTAACAATAAATGCTTTCTGGGAATAATGCAATATTTATTAAGCCTAGTATATTCTTAAATTTGACCATGCTGACATCCATAAAATTGTTAAAAATAAAACTCTCGTCCTTTTGTAAGTAACAACTGCAAGTCAGTTTGACAATAACCCAGCTTCTCCCAAAATTTTTAAATTACTAAAAATCAAAAACTGAATTTCTCAAAGACATTTTTGGAGGAAAGTAACAGCCAATAAAATATTTACATTAATTATACTCTCCAAAGCTTAATTTTCAATAAAATCGAACAAATGCTTGAAATCCTGAACATTTCATTTCTAAGTTTTTTTTATTTAAGTAATCAGATATAATAACATTTGAATTTCAGTATCTGGATTACCTATACTCGATGCAATTGATATGTCCGTGTGATTTGAAAGTCCTGACAGCATATTCTTTAATCTTGAATCCTTAAATATAATTAAAAGTTCTTTTACCCTCATGTGCATTATGATCGGGCTCAACATTGTATAATTAACAACAAGCATGTAAACAATCGAACTAGCGACAGGGTACCCAAAGAGTTCTTGACTTAATAAGTACGGTAATATTACATGTTTACTATCCCTATTACAAGGGGATTCTAATTAAGACTTACTCGCATCTTTTAATGGAAAAGAATATTTCAACATTGAGCATGTCAATATTTCTTAATAAGACAATAATATACAATGTATGCAAAAGAGCTAGCATAATGAATACATTTCTTTTTTTAATTTTTTAAAGGGTGTAAGTCCTGCTAACTGGAGATGGTCAGAATCACATCTTGACTTTGTTATTTATTTCAGAGTAAAGCGCTGCCACTTTTAATTAATCCATACCAAAGTGGCTCTATGTACAAATGATATTCTAACCAACTTTCTAAAATAATGAAATGTACTATCAGTTTTTTTCTAAGTATATGAAAATGTATGTGATTATTTTACAATATTTACAAATCAAATAATACTATACTCATCTGCATGCAGATTTGGTACACTACATCTTGCTTTACACTCCTAATAGTTATCATTGTGACTTTTCAGAATAAGTTCTTATTAATTATATCTGCATATGTGTAGATCTACTGTGTATTTACACACTGAAAACTACAACTACTTTCAATAATTCGAAATTGTGCAAAACCAATAGAATAGTTAATGACTAACAGCTACAATTCAATATACACCAAACAGAGCCAACACAAAATAAAATCAATGGCCTTTTACATAGATGGGAACAAATCACAATTGTAATTTAAATTATTTCTCTACGAATTTTAGAAAAACAGCATCGTGATAACTGTAGTATGTTGGTAACCGTTTGACATCAATCTGTATTGCATTTGATATGTACACATGATCCAAAATGGTCCCTCCTTCAGTAGTACTAAAGGTTACTAATTGCCTGAAGTCTTGATGCTTCATAAATTTTTGAATTGGACCTTCAAATTTTGCATCCTCATTAAAATCCCCCATGAGAATACAATCTTGATAAACTGACCTTGTGAAGTTAATTACTCTTTGCAGGCTTTGAAGGAAAGTCTTTATGTTTGCCGTGCATGGGCGATATACGATCATCATCACAATCTTTTCCTGTAATAATTTTCACTGCTATTCCTTCAATATTCATCCTGGGCATTTGCAGAACATCATTATAACCTTCATTATCTTTCAAGTACAATCCAACTCCTCCACCTCTTGACAAATTGCGTAAACTCTGGTTTGAAACTGTGCTCTCGTCATAAGCTTCCTTTCTAGGAAGATGATGAAACTGAAACCCTTGAAGTACATACTTCTGAATTCGATCTTAACCATGTCTCTGTCAAACAAATAATACTTGCTTGTTTGATCCTTGTATCATTTTTCAGATCTGCAAAATGATTGTTCAAGCTCTGTATATTATGCAGAACTATTTTCATACCCATTGGCAGGTAAAGTCCGTGAATAGTCGACAAAGTATATTTCAGCATTACGTTCAATGCTGCCTTTACCTCTGGGTCAGCATAAACAGTTTTTTGCAATTGAACAGGGTCTTCTGTATCAATAAAGAGACCACTTTTTGAAGTAACCCTTGATAATGCAACATAAGCCTGGCCTGGGGCAAATACTTTGTCTAAATTTACAACAACGTTATTTGTCGTCATCCCTTGCACCTTATGAGCTGTACATGCCCAAGACAACCTGATTGGAAATTGGTGTCTAACCACCGTGGATACCTTGTCTTTCATCTCTTCTTGCACTCTTTCTATGAACACTATGTTCTTATCGTTTGTGTTTTGTCCGGACTTCTTCCCAACATCCTTATTATCAAACACAACTCCTACAGCTCTGACACTTCTATCGCTGTTTTCTACAGAAGCAAACTGACAGATATGTCCCATAATTCCATTCACGAGACCATCCTCAACATTACCATTTCTTGTAAGCATTACCCTGGCATTGACAGACAAAATCAACGAGCTTGGAAGTCCATCGCTTTTCGATCTTGTCAAAGGTTTGGTTCTTCGCATGAGTTCCCCGGTTGTTTTGTCTTTCTTGTAGTCTTCAGCATCAATTTCCAGTAAATCTTCACAAGATTTCTTAAGCATTGACAAATTAAATGTATTCACCTCTTCATTCGTAGAGAACACATGGAGAACATCTTCTGGCCCTTCCCTGATACAATCATCTAGCAGAGAACGTTGCTCCTCTGTTAATGGTTCATTTCTCTCTCTGACACGAAGGGAATTCAGAACTTCAGCAAAGCACAGATCATCTCTTTGTCTCATTATCTCTTTTAATTCAATGACCTTAAACAAATCAAGCCAGTAGTCCATAGGATAACTCATATTTTCTTTGTAAAGTCTCTCATCTTTTCGCTGCTTTACAGGTGGAAGTTGGTAAAAGTCCCCTACAGCAATAACACAAATCCCTCCAAACGGTTCTTTGCATTTCTTAATTTGCACCAGTCTTTCGTGTATATAGTACAGTAGCCTTTTGTAAACCATTGATATCTCATCAATGATAAGAATTTGCAGATCTCCAATCTTTACTCTCAATTCACTGAGACTTTGTTCTCCAAGAGGTTCGTACGGGAGGGGAAGAAACTTTGTTAACGAAAACAAGTGATGAAGAGTATTTCCACCAATATTGAAAGCCGCAGTTCCAGTAAATGCTGCGAGAAGAACTGATAGTCTATCTGGTTCAGACATAATCTGTGAAAGCAAACGTGATGCTTCATAATGGATGGCTTTTATCAGATGACTTTTTCCAGTTCCTGCACCTCCAGTAACAAATAAATGAAAGGGTTCGCATTTCTCTCCTCCAATCTTTGCAAGACACCACTCACGCACCATGTAAAATATTTCACTCTGTGTTTCATTCAATCTTTGAAGAACAGGTAACATTTCCTCTCTTGTAATTGCATTTTGCTGAATATGATACATGACATCTGCATTATGTGTCTCGCTTTCGAATCTCTGGAATAATATCGGTGCATTTTCCTCCTCTAGCACTGAACTTTGCCTTTCTCTGGGCTATACCTTCCCTTCTCAGAACCTCTGTTTCTGGACATATTCTTGACCAAGCATCCTCAGGTTCACCTATCATCTCATATGCTTCCTGAGCATTGTCAATTACATCTTCATTTTTTGCATAACGTGAATGATTGTAATCCACAATTGACTTCACCGATTCCTTCATTTTTCTTCCAGAAATTTTTACAAAGCCTGTCTCATAAAAAATTTCATATAACTCGAATCCTGGTGGTTTCAACTGTGCCTCTGTCCAATAAGGAAGAAAAAGTTGCAAAAAGAGATTGATTGTATTTCTCGGACATTTTTTCAACACTGAATCTTGGATACCTAACAACAGCAGGTTGCGTTCTAGTTCTTCGTTGAACAAAGCCTTTCCCATTCTGTAATTCAAACACATTCTGATTTTCTTTCTTAGGAACCTGAGATTTCGCAAGAACTCTGAACTCAGAACAAAATTCTGCAAGGCACATCTCTTGGAAAATTTGTTTTTCTGGTCGGTTCAAATAACGTTCTATAATGTTGGTCATCCAAACTTCATTCTCTCATCTTCTTCCTCATCAATTATTTCTGTATCCTTGGATGATTTCTTCTTCAGAACAGATAATGGCTTACTTAAGCGCATCGGGTTGTCTCCTATAGGCACAAAAACAACTTTTCGAGAGCATTCTTTCATTTTTAAGCTACAGATTCTGTATACAGCTTCCTGTGCACTCACTTCTCTGTGATGTAAGTAAGCAGAACCAATTTTTTTCATGGTCTGTTTCGGCGTCGAGATTTCCTTCCTCAGCTTCTACTTTTGTTTGCTTGAGTAACATACCCATTTCCCCTCTCTGACTTTGATATATAGGAAACAATATAAACAATACAACTGAATGGGTCTAGTACAAACTGTATACCCATATTTGCATCCCATGACTTCAGCAGACATCGATTATATTGATTTGTCCATACCTCATGTGGGCATCGTTTGAGAATAATTGACCTTTTTGTTGATAACATGTTATGGGCTTCTTCGTACAGTTCCTGTGTAAGTGACAGATTATCAAATAGTTCCTCTGTTGTTCCCAATGTGTCATCTTCATTTTGTACTTATCCCAAACACTAAGTAATATCTCCTTTGCATATTCCTTGTTTACTTTTCTCTCCGTTTCATCCTCATTTGATGTCTCTTCGTCTTGTGTATTTGTAATAAATGTCTTCTGTGATGGAGGCCTCGGGAAATTAAACCTACATTCAGTTCCCTTCTTTTTACAAGATTTTGAATGTTTTCTGCTGTGTTGCTGCACATCTAACACACTTTTCCTCAATTCTGTATCATCACTTTCTGATGGTATAGCACATGTCACATACTTATCAATGAAGCTACATACAACCTCTTCCCCATCAGAATCAATATTGGGTGCATTTTCAACCCAGTATAAGCAGTGCATATGAGGAGATCCTCTCTGCTGAAACTCCACTCTTTGAAAAAAGTCTACTACTTTTCCAATTGGTTCTGCTGGGGAAAGTATAACCTCCTTATGAAATACTTGAAATCTATTTTCAAACATTCTAGCCACTGTTACTGGATTGCATCTTAGAACTTCATTTTTTTTCTGACCATTCCATTTCATCAGGATTTCTGTTATCATTTTGCTGTTGTAATATAGCTTTAACAGCATCATTCCATCTGTACTCTGCTGCAGAAAACGAACAAAACCAAGTAGGGATGCCTAATTGCCGCAGCATTGCAAAGAGGTCCTTTTGAGCAGTTGCCCAATAAGCTGGTGTTCCTCTTATCGGTTGCATAAATCTAATTGCATCATCATTTCTCAGCAATCTACAGAGAGTAGTTGGATCTTGCAGCATATCTATTGTTACAGGTTTCCCACTAGTACATTTTGATAGAGATTTTCGAAGTGAAATTTGTGTTTTTTCAATCACTTGGTTCAATTCAGACATGTACTGGCTGAAGAAAATGTAATTGGTATCTTTAGCAAACCTGTCATCTGCATTCATTAACCTATTGTTGAAATACTTAGAAAGTGTTAATTTTTCTGATCTTTCTTCATTCCAAGAAAAACAACCACTTGGAAAAAGACAAGGAAATGCCTTTGCTTCATTGCCAGGTTCCTGCAACATTCGAATAGGGTTTTTCCCTTCACCTGGTGCAATGTTGTACACATCATCAAAGTAGTGGTCTAAAACTTCCTGCGCAACATCAACAGGCTGTAAACATGTGTCAAATGAAACAATTTCCTCTTCAATTTCTTCGTTGTCCTCTGTATTTACAACATCTGTCCTCTCCTCATGATTCGTCAAACCTTCTTCAATACTTGATTCAATTTTAACATCCTTGTACCAAAGGTTATTCTCCTTCAAGTATGATAAAGCAGTCATGACATGGCTCATATTAACGAACTGGTATTCAAAATAGCCTTTGTAATTCAATTTCCTTTTCAATTTAACACGTAACAACAAGTTCTCCTCCTGTTTCATTGGTAAGTTGGCAGTCTTTTTCATATCTGAAGGTACACAAATAACAGGTCCATGAACATTTTTTTGTCCACCATGGGGTAGAGCCATAACCTTCATAAATGGTATATGAATTGCAATCAGATGCTGTTCTAAACTGTTCAATTTAGACAACTCGGGTGGAATATCCTCTAAAATCATACCGTTTGCTGCAGCCTCCGCTGGTGCTTTGCCACTCAGTATTTTCCTATGACATGTATAACAAATCCATAATGAAGATTTGGTACATGCTTCTGGGCATGAGTCAGAACATTCATGCAAATACTTGTCTAACAAACATATGTTAGAAATAGTTCTTGCTGATTCACTTTTCTCGTACATCTGCCTTTCACATGTTTGAACTTGACTTTTAAACAATAGCCTATGGCAACACGTACACACAAAATCAGGTCCCTCCATTGCATTTTTCTTAAACAGTCTGATTACTTCCTCTTCATGTTCCAAATTCAATTGCTTTTGCCTCCTTTTTTGTGAAACTTCTTCTTTTTTCTTCCTTTTCAATTCTGCAGATGAGTGATAGCCATCCTTACTACGTTTCTTCACTTCTGATTGGACTTTGGTATCAGTCTGATATCTCTTTGCTGCTTTTTCCTTAACAATTGCTTTAAAAGTTGCATTAGTACTGTATCTAAGAACATTAGCAGCTTTGTTTTTTATCCTATATGTTTCATTCTCTTTGTATTTTTTTAAAACTCCCTGTTTAACTTTAGACTTGTGTACCAGGTCTGTTTTGTACTTTTCTCTGCTTCTTCTCTTAACATTTTCCCGATGTTCCAAATCTGTCCTGTACTTTTCAGTACTTGCCTTTTTTATATTTTCCTGGTGTTCCAAGTTTGTCTTGTACTTTTCAGTACTTGCCTTTTTTACATTTCTCTGATGTTCCAAATTTGTCTTGTACTTTTCAGTACTTGCCTTTTTTACATTTTCCTGGTGTTTCACGTTTGTCTTGTACTTTTCAGTACTTGCATTTTTTACATTTTCCTGGTGTTCCAAGTTTGTTTTGTACTTCTCAGTACTTGCTTTCTTGACATTTCCCTGATGTTCCACATTTGCCCTGTACTTTTCTTTGCTCTTTTCCTTCACTTGATCTCTGAACTGAGCATCACACTTGTATTTCTGAATACTTTTCCCCTTCTTCTCCTCTCTGTGTTCAACGTTAGTTGAGTACTTCAGTTTACTTCTTTCTCTACTTGCTCGTTGCACTTCCCTTTGAAGTTCTGAATCTAAAGCATGATACCTTTCTTTGTTCTTCATCTGAGTTTTTAACTTATGCTCTGTAGTTGAGTACATGTTTTTCTTTTGCTTCAACATTTTTTCCCGAAACTCTTCACTTCCGTTGTACTTTTTCCTAAATGTGTCTCTACGAGTTTCTTTTAACTTTAATGGCCTTTTCATTTTAAAAGCATTTCGTTTTCCTTTCATTCGATCTCGATTTCCCCTGCGCAAGTTATACTCTCTCTTGCTCGAACTGTTTTGGATGAATGAATTGCTTTCCGACATCCTCGCAACTACACTTAAAACCACATCATAATGGTTCTGCTGCCTGTGGTATAAATAAATAGCACCATCATGTTCACCCGGTTCATGATTTGGTTCTTCCCCACTGAATTGAATCCATTTCATATCTGAATAAGTATAAATGTCTATATTCAGCATGTGCGACATTGCAAGAATCTCCAATTCAGTAGCCCATATACCGTCCTCTGACATTTCACTGGAAAGTAAGTATGATCTTAAAGACCCCTCACACCTCATAAACTGCTGAAATTTTTTTTCATATTTCAACAAATGTTGACAAACAGCTTTTCTAAGATGCTGATGATAGTTCTCAGAGTTTGTAAGACTGTATGATATTGCCCTGAAAAAACAATTTCCATCTCCTTCTATTTCTCTACAGTTGCTTGGTATATCCATGTCTTTTATGGACACTGCATCATATTCACATCTAGAAACAGAATAGGAAAATCCCAACTCTTTGCACAACTCCCTTTGTTTCTGTACTGACAAAGGAATAAAATCATGTTGTTTGACTTCCTGACCAATAAAAATTAAATCATCTGTCTGCAATACATCCGACTGTACTGACAATAACCCACACTGATTTGAATCTTTCAATGCTCCTGAATATCTCCAAGTATCTTCATCCTTTGATTGCTTTAACATTGAAGTACCTCGCGTAAAACATACATTTGCTTCTGACTGTTCTTCAGAACCGTCAACCTCATAAACATCTGCAATAGCAAAATGTTTCAGTGAACACAACACTCCAGTTAATTCACATTCAACAATTCTTGAAAAGCCCATAGAAAGAGCCAGAGACCTAAGATGCAAGCACACATCCTGAACATCCTTTTTCAAAATTCTTGTACTTTTCCCTCTAACACTTAAATATCCCTGAGAGCACCGTGCATGTGAATCAAATATGAAAAAGCCATCAGTAGTTCTGCCAATTAAAAGGGTATTTCCCCCAAAACACACAAAACACCCATTTGTCTCGGTAAGTGCCATTTGGAGAGCTTCAAAAAGAGGATAAGCATTAAAATCTTCATAACATGGCTCCTCCTCTGATAAGCTTATGAAACTTGGTACCGATACCTTCACAGTAAAGTCAAATGTGTTGCTAAAGCATTCAAAATACTGTGGTAACTCATCAACTAACAAATACCTACTTGTAATTGAAGAACAGTTCTGCAGGTATGTGTAAAGTTCATCTCCATTCACCAATACTTTGTTAACATCAGCTGTTTGCCATATTTGTGCACTTTTCAGAAGATGATAAGCCAAACCTGATAAACAATTTGCCACACATTGAGTTCCTGCAGTGTCACCAAACATAGGATCAGCTTGATGGAAAGAGCCCTGAACAGATACATTGTACAAACTTCTTGCTTTCAAATCATGATTTCCCTCATCCTGCACATTACAACCTTCTCTCTGATCACATTGTTCATTTATATCTTTTATATTCCAACTTTTAGAATTTCTTTCCTCACTCACTTTTCTAAAGACCTTACTCTCATTTGTTTCCTTCATTTCTTCCTTATCATTAGTTTTATCACTTGACTCTCTGACATTTTCTATAATCTCTGTAACTTCTCTCAAATCCATCATACTTTTTACAGTCTCCAACATATCTCTTTCTCTGTTTATACTTTCTATAATATCAGGTTTTTCCTTCAAGTTTCCTTTTGATATTCGTTCAGTTTCCATGTTAGAATTCGTTAAAGTGCCCTCATCTTTTGATATTCTACTGGTCTCCTCCATCCTGGAGGTATCCAGCTGTGCCTGTCCTGCTGGATCAGACATATGCACTATGTCCGATCCAGGTGCCCTCGGTGGAGCACAAACCCACGGTGGGGAGTCAGTGGACGGTGCCTTGCCCTCGTCATGGACAAACAGACGACTTCCCCGAGGAGGTGACAACCTCGGGGCAGGTGAATGCATTTTCACTCGAGGTGAGGCCTGCACCCTGGCCAGGGGTTTTTCCTCTTTAGGTGGAAACCCCATCGAACCAAGCCCCGGAAAATTACCGGGAGGAGCTGAATCAGCTCCATGCACTGTTCCGCAGGGAACAGCAGACTGTTGTGGCGTCAAAGCTGAGACTTCATCTGGCAGAATTCCTGCAGGCTTTTGCCTCTGTTCTCTTTTTCTTATTTTGTCTTGTAGCATTCGCTGTCTTGTTGACATTTTCTTTCTCTTTGCCATCTGAAAAAACATTGATAAAATACCATAGATCACTATAAATGCCCTAAAGAAAAAATTATTTCATTATATTTAAAGTAATACTGGCTGTTTGAAAGCCAATTTTTGAGTGAAACAAACTGCTTGAAATGATTTGAATCAGAAGAAAAGTTTAATGAAAAATTAATACTACCCACAATATTTTACTGTAGAAGTTGTTGTAATAACTAAACAATTAAGCAATATCTGCAATTCAGAATTTTCATGAATGATGATGAAGGAAGTGCATAAACAGTAGCCCTATATATAAACATGCACGTCCACGGGAAATCATAGACAAGGTATGTTGCATTTCGACATCGATTATTAATAGAAGGTTAATATGCGTCATAACATAGTAGATGGTTGATACTGATCACGTTCAAAGATAAGTATCATTAAGAGTAAGAAACTTGCCATCCTGGTCAACAGTGACTTGTTTCTCAAACGGCCTACCAGGTTTTCTTCACGCTATGTTTGTTTATCAATCTGAAAGTATCAACGGTGTCACGTGATGGATTTCTTTTTTTTATTAAAAAACATTTCTATCTATTCTATTTAAAATGAAAAACAATTTTGAATATAAACTATAGGTACTCCGCCCTAACATCAAAACTTCCTGGCCGTGGGGCCCTGAAGTTCATAAATCTGGATGAGACGTCCTTCCTCATCATAATTATGTACATAGTCATTGGTTTAACCCTAACAAAAAAATACTATAGTTAACTCTAGTTAACTATAGGAAATCAAAGTGTCAAAGTTTTTGTCAAAGTTTTTCAAAGTGTCAAAGTTTTCACTTAAGTTTTTCAAATTGTCAAAGTTCTCACTCAAGTTTTTCAAAGTGTCAAAGTTTTTGTTAAAGTTTTTCAAAGTGTCACAGTTTTCGCAAAAGTTTTTCAAAGTGTCAAAATTTTCGCCAAAGTTTTTCAAAGTGTCTAAGTTTTCGCCAAAGTTTTTCAAAATGTCAAAGTTTTCTCTTAAGTTTTTCAAGGTGTCAATTTTTTTATCCAAAGTTGTTCAAAGTGTCAAAGTTTTTGCTAAAGTTTTTCAAAGTATCAAAGTTTTCACTTAAGTTTTTTCAAAGCGTTAAAGTTTTTTTTCAAAAAGTTTTCCAAAGTGTTAAAGTCTTTGCTAAAGTTTTTCAAAGTGTCAAAGTTTTCGCCAAAGTTTTTCAAAGTGTCAAAGTTTTCGCTAAAGTTTTTCAAAGTGTTAAAGTTTTCGCTAAAGTTTTTCAAAGTGTCAAAGTTTTCGTTAAAGTTTTTCAAAGTGTCACAGTTTTCGCAAAAGTTTTTCAAAGTGTCAAAATTTTCGCCAAAGTTTTTCAAAGTGTCTAAGTTTTCGCCAGAGTTTTTCAAAGTGTCAAAGTTTTCTCTAGTGTTTTTCAAAGTGTCAAAGTTTTCGCTGAAGTTTTTCAAAGTGTCAAAGTTTTCGCTTAAGTTTTTCAAAGTGTCAAAGTTTTCGCTTAAGTTTTTCAAAGTTTAAAAATTTCGCCAAAGCTTTTCAAAGTGTCAAAGTTTTTGCTAAAGTTTTTCAAAGTATCAAAGTTTTCGCTTAAGTTTTTTCAAAGCGTTAAAGTTTTTTTTCATAAAGTTCTCCAAAGTGTCAAAGTTTTTGCTAAAGTTTTTCAAAGTGTCAAAGTTTTCGTCAAAGTTTTTCAAAGTGTCAAAGTTTTCGCCAAAGTTTTTCAAAGTGTCAAAGTTTTCGCTAAAGTTTTTCAAAGTATCAAAGTTTTTGCTAAAGTTTTTCAAAGTGTCAAAGTTTTGGATCAAGTTTTTCGAAGTATCAAAGCTTTGGATAAAGTTTTTGAAAGTATCAAAGTTTTCGCCAAAGTTTTTCAAAGTGTTAAAGTTTTCGCTAAAGTTTTTCAAAGTGTCAAAGTTATCGCCAGAGTTTTTCAAAATGTCAAAGTTTTCGCCAGAGTTTTTCAAAGTGTCAAAGTTTTCCCTAGTGTTTTTCAAAGTGTCAAAGTTTTCGCTAAAGTTTTTCAAAGCGTCAAACTTATCGCCAAAGTTTTCCAAAGTGTCAAAGTTTTCGCTAAAGTTTTTCAAAGTATCAAAGTTTTATCCAAAGTTGTTCAAAGTGTCAAAGTTTTCGCCAAAGCTTTTCAAAGTGTCAAAGTTTTTGCTAAAGTTTTTCAAAGTATCAAAGTTTTCGCTTTAGTTTTTTCAAAGCGTTAAAGTTTTTTTTCATAAAGTTCTCCAAAGTGTCAAAGTTTTCACTAAAGTTTTTCAAAGTGTCAAAGTTTTTGCTAAAGTTTTTCAAAGTGTCAAAGTTGTAGCCAAAGTTTTTCAAAGTGTTAAAGTTTTAGCCAGAGTTTTAAAAAATGTCAAATCTATCGCCAGAGTTTTTCAAAGTGTCAATTTTCGCCGGAGTTTTTCAAAGTGTCAAAGATTTCACTTAAGTTTTTCAAAGTGTCAAAGTTTTCGCTAAAGTTGAAAAGTGTCAAAGTTTTCGCTAAAGTTTTTCAAAGTGTCAAAGTTATCGCCAAAGTTTTTCAAAGTGTCAAAGTTTTCGCTAAAGTTTTCCAAATTGTCAAGTTTTTCAAAGTATCAAAGTTTTGGATAAAGTTTTTGAAAGTATCAAAGTTTTGGCCAAAGTTTTCAAAGTGTCACAGTTTTCGCCAAAGTTTTTCAAAGTGTCAAAGTTATCACAATAGTAAATCAAAGTTTTAAGTAACTATAGTTTACTATAGTTAACTATAGTATTTTTTTGTTAAGGAATACTCAGAAGCAGAGTAAAAGATTTTAAAGAATGCTTCTATATATTTCTATTCAAAACTATGATTAGTCAGTGTGACCCCACCATACCCCCAGGGGTCATGATTTGAACAAACTTGAATCTACATTACCTGAGAATGCTTCCATATAAATATGATCAATCATGGCTTTGTTATTCTTGAGAAGAAGATTTTTACAGAATTTTCCCAAATATTTCTATGTAACACTTTGATTGGCTATTGTTGGCCCGCCCAAACCCCGAGGGTTCATGCTTTTAACAAACTTGAATCTACACTACCTGAGGATGCTTCCATATTAATATGACCAATCATGGCTTTGTTATTCTGGAGAAGATTTTTTAAGGAATTTCCTATATATTTCTCTGTTTGGTCAGCCATTGTAGCCCCACCCAAGATCCTAGGAATCATGCTTTGAACAAACTTGAATCTACACTACATGTATCTGAGGATGCTTCCATATAAATATGATCAACCATGGTTTTGTTATTCTGAAGAAGATGATTTTAAAAAAATTTTTCATATTTCTATGTAAAATTTTTGTCGACCACTGTGGCCGTGCTTAACCACCAGAAGCTATGATTTCTACACTACCTGAAGATGCTTCCATATAAATACAATCAATCATGTTTTGCTATTTTAAAAGTATTTTCCTATATATTTCTTTGTAAAGCTATGGTCAGCCATTTTGGCCCCTCCTGGGTTCATGATATGAACAAACTTGAATCTACCTGAGGATGTTTCTCCAATAAGTTTCATCTCTCCTGGCACAGTGGTTTTTGAGAATAAAATTTTTAAAGCATGCCACCAAATTCTCACTTTTTCTCAATTATCTCCCCTTGAATGAGGATGTGGCCCTTCATTTGAACAAACTTGAATCCCCTTAACCCAAGAATTCTTTGTGACAATTTTGTTTGAAATTAGCCCAGTGGTTCTAGAGAAGTTGAAAATGTGAAAAGTTTACAAACAGGCAGATGGATGCAGACAAAATGTGATCAGAAAAGCTCACTTGAGCTTTCAGCTCAGGTGAGCTAACATTATATATCCCCGATCTATCGATCCGGGCATATAAAAATTTATGTGCATGCATATTTCTTATACATGTGCAACTCATCTGCATAATAAAAATATTTCATCTTGAAAATATACACGAGTTATCCAGACAAATATGTGCTCTATATAACTTATTATTTCCATTTATTATCACCTACTTGTACCTCAACAACTGAAATGTTCTCTCTTACAAGTGTTCAATTGCCTTGCGAAATTAAAACTGTCAACCTTAAAAACCATTGGATGAATTTTCTGGGCATTTGAGATACCCTCATTGTAATATTTTGCGTTAAAACATTATATCCTTTAAAATATGTAATGAACATGAAATATGTCTATAGTACAGGCATTCATCAGTATTACAACATGACAATTTGTCCTAGTCTAATAATTTCTTTTTATTGTTGCCCATATGGCGCAGTGATTAGAGCAGGTTTCACCAAATTATGTATGTGCATATCCTTACATACAAAATTTCTTTGAAATAGAAAGGTCACAATTAAGGTCTTTATCGCACTGATAAGAGACATATCTTTAAAAGTAATAAAATCCAAAAATATCCAGACCAAATATTTGATATTTACATATGCATATGTACTTCATAAACTATAATAATCTTATAGGCTATCACAACCCTTGGAAGAAAAGTCTACATGCTTCTAACTTGGACTTATATTTTCTCTTATGGATGATCCTTATGTAATATAAAATGAATTTGTGCATTCACTACATTGATAATGAAAAATATGATTTTACAAAACCTGCTATTCCAGAAAAAAAAATTTCAAATTCAAATTCAATTGTAAAACTCTAAGCCCTATTAATCTCAACTATTCCTAAGGGTACACAAAATAAATGTGAATTAACACTACCCGGATGCATGCTTTTAAATTCCACTCGTCATAATCTAGTTGTTTTCCTAAAGAGTTTTATTTTCTAATATCTGTATATATAAGGGTTCATAAAAATGTTATCGAATTATCTCAATATACTCACAAAAACACAATTCAGACATGAAAGAAATAAGGCAAGCTTAAACTCACATGTTCTATAAATAGCATATAGAATGACCCAATGTGTAATGATTTAAACAATTTAGAATTTACACTACACCAGGAAGCTTCCATTAAGAAATATAGATTTTTAAATGACCCTACCCTGTTTCTTTTTTTCTTGATTGCCTCCTTTTACAAGGGTGCTCGGTCCTAATTACATATTTTAACTGCCCTTAACCATGTTTACCTTACGGTTATACATGCTTACAATAAATGTGAATTTCTTTAAAACATGCTCAAAGTAGATATTTTTACGTACTTTTTGTTTTACATAGATTTTGTGGCCACAATCAGGAACAGCGCAATATGTTGAGCAGCAAATTTAATAATGCAGACATCCTGATGATAAATGCAATAAAATTAAGCCAGAAAACAATTATTTTGTAAATTTACAATTTAACATGGAAATATCTGCAAAATTGTTACTTTACAAAGTAAAAAAAAAAACCAACATTTTGTCTCATAGATCATCAGTGTGACTGTATCCAGAAATTTGCTGCTCACTATATTGCGCCATTCCTACATTTGACCACAAAATATAAGTAAAGCAAAAGGTAGGTTAAAATAGCTACTTTGTTTAGGTATAAAAACCAAGTTACCATGTAGCTACCTATAGTCACGTATGTATAAAGTCTTAGGGCTGGAACTGATGAATTGATGAAAATGTCATAAAAATTTTAGCTACAATGGATGACTCCCTTATGGCCATAACTGTACTCTATCGGTGATTTATTCATAACACTGCCTTACGCAGTGATTTGTACATGCAATTAAAAAAAACAACAACATAATAAATGTTGAATTCAGATTTGATGTTTAATTGTAACTATAAAGTTAGACGCGGGCGTCCTTCCGTCTTTGTTAGAACTATTTCTCCTGCCATTATACCTCGCACACAGCCTGGGCATCTTCCTCGTTACATCAAAATGGCGCGAATTATTTACAGATTGTTTATACACTATTATTTTAAAATTAACAAACATTCTGAAATACTTACGATGTCAACCAGCTCTAATAACACGCTCTGCCTTGTAACTCAAAAATGTCGCTTGGTTGTTTGTTCAAATGTTGCAGGTTCTAGGTTGTTTTGTAACTGCTCATTAACTGCGCAATTTATCGATCTGCCAGAAGTTTTAGTATCAGCGGCCAGAAGTAAGGGAAGTGGTAAATATAGTCCTAAGGACGGTCCCGGATTTTGGATCTTTTGCGATTTCTTTTTTACCGGCGCAAAAAAAATATTCAAATTTTCAGGCACATTTTTTAGATTTAAATAAATCCATTAATGCCAAAAAACTTAAAAGACATGCGTATTTATTAATGAATCAGCAGTATCAATTGCCAAAAAGCGGAAGACTAGATTTAGCGCTTGCCTAGTAGAAAACAATTCGGGTCTCGACAAGTCGTACTGTATTTACTTCGATTTTTTTTTAACTAAATGTAAACAGTTATTGATATGATGGGTGTGATATCGAGACGTGTTGTAGAAATGCTGTTCAGAAAATAGAATATATCGGAAATAAAACATCAGAAAATATAAATAACATTACAAGGATAAAGAAATAAAATAAAAATAAGATCAGCAAAGACAATTCAGCGAGATAACGATCGAACAGTATTCAGGATTAATTATAAAAGTCCATAATATGACTTACTTAAATAGTAAGGATGAAAAGGGCTGATTAATACCGTATCGTTAAAAAATCTAGCTGTTACAGCAAAAAAAATTAATTACAATATTTAAATCAATTCCAACTTAAGGGAGGGGGGGGGGGGAGGAGGCACAGCGCTTCATATTAAAATCATAATTTTGTTTTCAGATTACATTCATTTAAATATGTGTCTTAAAAGAAATCATTTTTAATTCGAATCACATAAAACAAAATTAAACTGTTCCAAGAAACCGCACTCTATGTCGCCAGCTTTTGGCTTCTTTAGACTGAGATGTTCCTCCTAAATAAGTAGTCAGCTATTTATATGCTAACAGCAAAAACTAATGCATGCAAAAAAAAAATCTAGCATTGAAGTTCATAAATGCACAGAAAAAAACATCCACACTTCGTATTAAACTGAGATAGAGTCTGTCATTCGATGAAATTATGATTCCCAACCCTCAAATGAAAACTTAAGTTAAAATCATTACGATAAATAACTTATTTTACATGTGTGAGGACGTGTTTCAAAGTCTCTACAACATTGAATTGTTGGCATTTAAAACATATTATATAAATATTGCATTCAGTTGAGTGTAACATTGAAAAATTTCACCACAAGAAAACCATAAAAAAAATTGTCAACCGATGTGCAGCCGAGGTTGACAATGGTTTTTAAGGGGTGAAATTTTTCGCTTAACGTCCCCATTATGGAATTGAAGGATTGGTCCCTAAATATTTCTCATGCAAATAACTTTAAAACGAAAACGAGTCTCTGAATAGTTGTTGAACAAAAATTGATCAAAATCCTGAGAGCTTTAAGATGATATGCAGAAAAAAGGCTGATCCCTAATATTAGGGGCCGCGAGGGGCCAAAAGTCGAATTTTTAAGTCCTTAATGTTCAATGTCTTTTTACAGATTATGGAGGCAAAATAGTTCTTCTTCACAATCTTTATCATTAAATTAGAATGAAAATCTCAATCAAAATCTCATCTCATCTCATCAAGAATTGGACGGAAGACCCACTCATTGCTCGCAACGAGATCGTATCTAGTAAAGGTCTTCCGTCTTCAGCGGAACACCTTCTTGTTATTCGTTTGTTTCTTTTCCACTGTTTTTCTTATTATTTTTTTTCTTACCGATTTTGTGCACGCGATTTCTCAAAAACGGCTCGTTAGATTTTTATGAAACTTTCAGGTCTGATAGAACATCAAAAAATCTCGATACCCTTTTTTTTATTTTGATGACGTCACTTCCGGTTTGGAGATTTTTGCAGTTTTGTGATTTTTAAGGGTCAGTTTGTCCGCCGCTCTTCTTAAAAACCGCTCATCACAGGAAGATGAAACCTTTTCAGGAAGATAGAGCAACATATGTGGATTTGCATTGTGTTGTTACCTTTCACCGGAAGTACTGCACGCTAACGCTCGGCATGGACTGAAAAAAGTCATATTGAGCGTTTCAAAATTTCTAACACTTTTTCTATTATATCATTTTACTTGTAAATATTTTGTTAAAACATATAGAACAAAAGTTGTGAAGAATTCTGAGATCTTTCAATTGATATCTCGAAAAAAGGGCTGACCCCTAAAATAAGGGATCTAGAGGGGCCAAAAGTTTTTAATTGATATCTCAAAAAGTATTGAGAATTTGTAATACTTTAAAGAAGCAAAGTTGTTCAAAATGTCAAGTTTAATCTATTTGTGTCGTCAAAATACGTCCGGCGTCGTCACTTCCGGCCGAACCGGAAGTAGTCGAAAAACGCGTATTTTTGCCGTTCTTGTCAAGTTTTTGGGTAACATATGTCTTTGGGAGCATAAAAATTAATTTTCCGTCCGTCGTCATCACTTCCGGTTAAACCGGAAGTAGCAAAAATTTGCATATTTTTGCATTAATTACCATAGCTTTAGTTGATTCAAACCATTCTTAGGCGTTATTTCTCATTTTTGTTAAAAATGAAAGCAACATCCGGTCTAACAGGACGGAAGACCTACTCGTTGCTTTGCAACGAGCTCAGCTCTAGTTATTATTCTTTTTTCTCCTTACAAAATTTGTGCAGAAGATTTCTCGGAGATGACTCGTTCGATTTGCTTCAAATTTTCACTGTCATCTGAAGTTAATTCCGGCCAGTTATTTTTTAAAAATTCACTTCCGGTCGGAAGTTATCGCCCTTTGATCGAAATTTAGAGGACCTTCTTGTCTGTGATGGAACTCAAAAACGGCTCAAGCTAGAAAGCTGAAATTTTCAGTGATGATAGAGGACATGTTGCAATGTTGCACCTGGGTCAGGATATTTTCCGGAAGTGCCTAGTATGGAAGCTCGGTAGGGGTCAAAAATTAGGACACGAATCATGAGTGTTTTTTGGGGACATTTTGCATTGTATCTTTTAAAGTATAATTATCTTGACATAACATAATGAGCAATATTTGTGCAGAATTACAAGATCTCTCATATAATATCAGGAAAAAAGTGCTGACTCATCATATTAGGGGCAGAAAGGGGCCAAAAGTCTTTAATCGATAAATCTTTAACAATCAATATTTTGTTATATATTACTGAAGCAAAAATGTTTATCTTAACAATATACAGCTATATATTATGATTTTTATGTCGTATGGTACATAATTAGGGGCCACAAGGGGCCAGAACGCTAAATATTTGACGCTTTATATCTCGAAAGTGAGAAATATTTTGATAAGTAATATTGAACAAAAGATGTTTAAAATAATGTTCTGAACAATATGCAACCTTTCATTTTTCGCTTAATGTCCCCATTAAGGAGTTGAAGGGTTGGCCCCTAAATATTTCTTTTGCTAATAACTCGAAAACGAAAGAGAATCTCTGTTGATTTGTAAATCGAGTACATATATTTTTGTGTTTATGTTTTAATGTGGTAAAAGGAGTTAAGACGAAGTTATTTTTTTTAATTGTGATTTAATCATATAATATATTTTTCAAGTGGGCTGCGTCACAGAGTACGTCTCATGGCACTAATCATGCTAATTAATGTAAACACGCGGATTATCACATCCACCACGAAAGGTGTTAATTGCTCTGAATAATCTTCGAGGTGTGGCCGGATTAGAGGGAACCGTTAATTATGAGCAGTTGTGAACGAGTATGGCCGTTCGGAATACAGAATAGACAGTATCCGGACTACACAGAATTTTTTTAATGAATTTGTTAAAGAAGTGCATGGGACTAAAATTTGTAGACGGAATGGACAAAAGTCCGCAGTACTCAGAGTCCGGATTAGACAAACTTTACTGTATATGAAAATGGGACTTAAGTGTGTGTTGAGATGTGCCGTGGAAGTGGTATGGGAAGTGTTGTATAGAGGTTATATATATATTGGAAATAGTGCCGCGTAGTAATACACTGTTCTGTTTGGTCAGTTATTGTCATGGTAATGATTACGTCACTTCCGGTGCGGGAGAATTTGAATCTAGTACTGGGAGTTTCAGTTTCCGGAAGTAACTAGTATGGAAGCTCGGTAGGGGTAAAAATTTAGGATCTTTTATCAATGATTTTTTGAGACAATTTGCATCATATTTTTTGAAATATAATTATTCTGTTAAAACATACTGAACAATATTTGTGCAAAATCACAAGATTTTTAAAGGACCAAAAAAAAGTGCTGGTATCATATTAAGGACCGAAAGGGGAAAAAAGTACTAATCATAACTCCTTAGTAGTCAATATTTTGTCATACATTACTGAAGGAAAAATGTTTTTTTGAATAATCTACAATTATATATTATGTTTTTCATGTGTATGGTACATAATTAAGGCCACAAGGGGCCAAAATGCTAAATCTTTGACGCTTTATATCTCAAAAGTTAAAAATATTTTGATAAGTAATATTGAACAAAAGATGTTAAAAAAAAGTTTTAACAATTTGCAACCTTTCATTTTTCGCTAAACGCCCCCATTAGGGGACACTGCTAAAGGGCTTAGCCCTAAATATTTCTTTTGCGAATAACTCGAAACGGAAAAAGAATCTCTGAATAGATGTTGAACATAAAATTTTTAAAAATCCTAAGAGCTTTAAGATGAAATCAAGATAAAGGGGCTGGACACTCAAATTGGGGCCAAGGGGGCCCCAAAGTTTCAATGATAATTTTTTGCGTTAATATTTTGTTATACATTACTGAAGCAAAGATGTTTATCTCAACCATTTACAACTATATATCATGATTTTAATTTCGTATGGTATATAATGGGGGCCCCAAAAGGGGGCCGGGGCTAATTCTTTCACGCTTTATATCTAAAGTGAAAATATTTTGAAAAAATAAAATTGAAAAAAGATGTTCAAAATAATGAACAATATGCATTTTTATTTTTCGCTAAAGTTTTATTAAGGAGCTGAAGGGTTGGCCCCTAAATATTTCTTTTGCAAATAACTCAAAAACGAAAAAGAATTTTTAATATTTCTTGAACCAAAACGTTAAAATTTGAAAGTTTTTTAAAAAGATATGAAAAAAAAAGGGATGACCCCTAATATTAGGGACCTTGAGGAGCCAAAGGTCGATATTTGAAGTCTTTTTTGTTCAATGTCTTTTTACAAATTATGGGAAATCATTATTTTAGAATGAAAATCGAAACAAATCTGATCTCATCTTTTCAAGAATCGGACGGAAAACCCACTCGTTGCTCGCAATGAGATTTATCTAGTTATTTTTTTTTTTGACAAAGTTTTGTGCAGGCGATTTCTTGAAAACTATTCAGCGGTTTTTCATTAAACTTTCACAAAATATGTGTCATTATATGAAGTTGTTACATCTGAAGAGAAATTTGGAAAATTGCTTCGGTACCAAGTTATGAACAATTTCCTGATTTTAAAATGCGATTTTGTCGCACACTTTTATCGACAATGGCAAGTTATGATATGGAGACTTATTGGAGATGATAGATCATGACTTTTTGGTTTGCAGAATCACCTTTTTGTGCGTGGTCAATACTTCCGGTCGTTACGAGATGCAAATTTTAAAAAATCGTATTTTCTAACTTTTTTGTTTTTCAGTATTTTTCCTTTATTTTTGGTATCTTAATAGAAATCCTCCTTATAATGCTTACTATTTAATTTGTTTGAATGTTGATTAATTAAACTCTAAATATTAGCATTTGAAAATTTAAGGGGTCCAAAAAGGCGGCTGCTCTGTCAACCCCAAAATTTGCAATAGTGGTTTAGGGGTAGCCAACGTTTGGTTCACAGTAATTAAAAAAAATGAAAAGTAAAGGAATACTTGGATTGTCACGTGTTGTTTTGTTGCAGTTCTGTGTCAAACTAACCTTTTAATTGGTTTTGGCTGGTTTTCAAAAAGAAAAAGAAAAACAAATGTGCAAATGAAATTCATACCTTATCTTTTTTGCATCACGGAAAAACGGATCTTAAATCATTCTTATAAGTAATACTTTTTCAAAAAAAGAATTATATCAATAAATATTGTCAGTATAAATCTTAACCACTGTTTTTCCTATGCACACTTCTGTCATATTAAACTTAAAAAAGACAAAAATAAGAAAAAGATTTTTTTAAAAATGCTTTATGGAGTTTATTTTAGCATTCTTGTCTCAAAGACCTAATTCAAGTTATTGAGCATAAATGATATCTGATTCTTGACCATTGAAAAGGGGAACCATGGTTTTCGGCGAAACGTTTTAACCTTTTTCGATTAACTAATGGGAAGTTCACTTTTGGGGGTAAACAGGAAAATGAAAAAAAAATTCATAATTGTTTCACAGCTTTAGTGTTACATGCATATATACAATATTAAAATGTGTTAAATACCCCTGGGGGTGAAATTCATATTTGGGAACTTTTATGTCGTTCATGAACATTCATGATGTGTTCATGACTGGTTCATAAAAATGGTTCATGTTTATTCATAATATTTCATAAAAAATTCATGAACAAATATGAATATATATGAATATTGGTTATTTTCATTTTAAAGACAGAAAAAAATAGAGTTCAAGGTATTATGAATGTTCATGAATGTTCATGAAGACTAAAATAATTGACAAAAATATTGACAGAAAACACTCAATACTCTCATAATACAACTTTTCATGCAGTTGCAATTGTTGCAAACCCCCGGTATAATATATGTTTAATAATAATTCTTTCACCATCTGAAAAAATAAATCATGAAATCTTAAACATTTAGTGTTTCTATTTGATTTTTAAATTTTACAAACACTGCATCACAATTGACAGCATTTTTTTTTCAAATGCATTACTTGTGTTTCTTCATAATTTAAATTAAACAGTTATATTCATATAATGGCTTTAATTAAAATTTGGGTTTTTTATCACACAACTTTGTTTCCCAATTTTCTCTAACATCAAACTTTAAACAAGTTGTTGGAAAATGAAACATTCTGGAAAATGAACTTTGTGAGCTTCGTAAAAAAACGTTATATATATTTATTAACAACTTTAAAATTATATCACTTGTCTGTACTGTACCGTATAAATCATTGATCAAAACGCTACAACATTTCAATTTTGGTGCAGTTAAAATGTCAAAAGTTTCCCTTGCTTCGTGCGTAAATGATAGAGCACAGACTGCATGGTTGTAGAGTATCTATGGTCCACATTGTGTTTTGTAGTTTTAATTCTCCTATGCGTCTTCACAGCTCAGAATATTCTGTCTAGGGCGAGAGATTGTTATTATCATGTCATAGGGGGCCCG
>NW_026925054.1:0-25347 GCF_032062105.1 Saccostrea cuccullata
TTATTTATGCTAATTACAGTCGTGTTTTACTGACATTTACACCCAGGTTAGTTATAATGATCCAGGAGGCGGCTAATAAGGAGTTTCTGGACTGCACTCTCCGACAATGAAATAAGACTCACGTTATTTTTCTATAGGTTTTACATCGTCAATAATATCGTCAACCCATTTCTCTATGCTGCCTTTGATTCCAGATTTACTCGTGAAATTAAGAAACGCTTACCATGTTATCAAAAAGCTTCAGTATGACATGTATGATATGCTTTAACATTATGTCTTTCCGAAATGTAGTAGACAAAAGGTGATTGGCAAGGCTGTCTGTCCATCCGTCTGTCCAGAACCTTACTCTCAGAGTTTGGTTGGAATGGATTAAACTTGAGAACGCTGTTATCCATGAGTAAACAGTGTGTCATTATGCCGAGATCCCGTGCCTTAAAGGTCAATGAGAGCACTTTACTAAGAGACAGTGCACCGAATGCTGGTTGAATAACGCACTAGCTTGAACTCTTGATTTCCTGCATAAGATTCACTGTAAAAATAAACATTTATTTATCCCGATTCAAAGGCTGATTATCAAATCCTTTAAGGAAATCGTGAGCATTTATTCAACGCAACAGGGATGATGAACATCAGATTTTGCTCATGAATTTCTCTCACGTTAAGAAGAACATTTTAATATTACCATATAAGTAGAATTTTTAGCGAGGATTTAATTTTGGCACTATAAGCGAGGGTGCGAAGATCGCTAAAATTGAACATCGCTAAAAATAAATTGCGCTTTATTTGTAATAGCTTCTTAAGTAAACTTTTTAAAATCGCTAAAATTATATACCGCTAAAAATAAAATACCAATTTTAAGGACAACTCGTTAAATTTGCGTCTTGCAAAAATTTCCACTTATACGGGTTTGTTATAAAGTGTAAAATGAACACTTTGTATTTAAAAGATATATCCCGCATTCATCTCTACCATAAAACTTACAAACAAAGAAGATGTTTCTATGGAATCTTACATACATGTAGGGTCCATGTAGTACATGGTTCGATTTGTGATCAGTACCAGTACTACGAAATATATACGTAATGTATCATCAGGACTGATGTAATAATTCAGGTCTATATATTAGTAACACTGGCGGATTTAGAGGGGGCAGGGGTGGCCTGGCCTTCCTCTTTTGTGTTAAAAATATACATAAGATTTAATAAATCAATTTTTGGTGTGGCTGTGGGCCCCTACCTTCACCCCAAACTGCCCCCACACTTTTCAAGATTCCTTGATCCGCCACTATATAATGCAAGTCCCAGGCACAGGAATACGTATTTCTTCAACAAAAATAACTTATCTTGTTTCCCGTATTCATACATCTTCCTGGTCTTACGGTGTAACTTTTTTTCCTGAACATTTATTCAATTCAATTCAATTCATTTATTTTGACATACACCATTATTAAAATTATGAAATGCATTTTAGTCATGAATACAACAATGTTTGTAACATACATGAAATAAAATATCATTTTTAAAGCATGAATAGCAGGTTATGTTCCACAGAAGGATAAAGTATTACTTGACGAAATCAACGGAGCACTTTTACAAAAAGATACTTTTTAATACTCTATTTATTTTGTAAAGTTATTATACCCTATATAGATGACTTAAATATTTACAGAAATAACACAGAGGTCATAGATTACACAGATTTCAATATCGCAAGGGCATATAGCAGTGGCGGATTTAAGGGGGGGCACACCCGGCGCGCGCCCCCATAAAATTGTCAAAGTTAGCGTAAATCATAGTTTCGTCTAGAAAAATGTAAATATGTCTACTTGGTAGACCATTTTTTTACCTTACAAAATCTCTAAAAATCCAGGAGCTTCAGGGGGGCTTCGCCCCCTGGACCCACTGGGGGCCTCAAGGCGGCTCCCAGACCCCCTGCCTATCTTTAGAGCCCCCTCTAACTTCAATTCCTGGATCCGCGCCTGCATAGATTACCCTATAGTTCAATTAAATTATAATTAAGAGAAAATGTATTATATTCAAAATATAATTATTATGTCTAACACATAAGTATAATTTGAAGAACTCATATAGATTTTCTTTGTAATACAACTGATTGGGGGGACCATGCGTAGCACAGTTCTAAGTTCCAGCTCCAAATTTCTTTCCACAATATAGAAAGGGGCCTGTAATTTACAGAAGAATTTGACTAAGACCAAAAACTAAGTTCTTGCAATTGTTCCAGAATAGTTGATCTGTAAAATAAAAATATAATTTGAAAAAGTTCTCTTTCAAGAGATTTTAAAACCTTTTTCAAATTAATCATGGTAAAGTAAAAAAGAGAGGAAAAAAGCAGAATTAATTAAATTTTTAAACGGACCCCATGCAGAGTTCTAGAAAACTAGTGTAATTTCTTTCGTATATACAGATTTTGGGAGGGGACAGAATGGACTACTTTGTATAGCACAGGTGTGCCCTGGGGCGATCCAAAATTACGTTACATATAGATCTGTATGGAACGCCATCACTGCCTTATAGCATAAAACTATGCATTCATTATTCTCTATCATTACGTGATGTGAACATATCTTTACGTTATGTCAAATGAGGTGATGTAAAAATATCTTTACATCATGTCAATGCTGCATTACAAAGTAAACACATTCTTCCATTATGTCGGCACTTTATAACTTGAGGAACAAAGTTCATTATGTTTGAAAATATGTTTACATTGTGTTAAAACTTTATTACGTGAAATGAATGTTTCTTTATATTATTTCATTTCTTTAATATGTGAGGTCAAAATTGCATTACTCAAGTTAATTTCGTTTTACATGTGTTCTATGATTAAATTTATCAACTTTAAGTCAAAGTCCATTCCCTTTTGTGAGTGTATATTTCTATTATAGCAAAGCAAAATGTTAATGTATCTTTATTTTACGCCGAGGTCATCACAATGTATGAACATGTTACCTTTATGTCAGTGCTTTATTCTATGTAAAAAAAATTATAACATAATGTGAATATATAATAGAGACAGTGTTCCATGTATATCAACACTTTATTACATTATGTCAAAACTTCATTCCTTTATGTGGATATTTAATAAGAATATATGTTAACTCTTTCTTATGTGATTTAACGAGGCTAGGGGGTATTTAGACTATTTCAATCTCCTTTAAAAGGAGAGCTCCATATAAAGATATACAAAATGATAAAATTTTAAAACTAAAATATATGAATTTTTTCTTTGCCAAATGATAGTTGACAGCTAAATATACCATATCTAAAAAAAATAAGTTAAATCTGGTGGTTTATTTAAGATTAAATTTTTGACCCGCCAGCCTCCTTAAAACTATCTTTACATTGCGTATAATTCTTTATCATGTTGATTAAAAATGTTCATTACGTGCTGTGAAATACATTTACATTATGTCAAAGTTGATAACCTTGTTTTCACGACTGGGAAGGGGGGGTCCTGGTTAATTAGGACGAATTACAGACACATTATAGACTTCCTCTTTTTTCCGACATAACTTTATCATAGAAAATGTTCATTGAAATTCAGCCCCACTTTTTGCTGAAGTATAAGGGTAATGTAGTATATTTGGAATTTTTTTAGGACTGATCGAAATTAGACCCCCCCCCCTTTCACCCATTCACCCGAAATAGGATTTTCGGGTTTGGTTTTGGATTTTTTTTTTGATTTTTTTTTTTTGTGCTTTTTCTTGTACGTTATTTTTTTCTGGCTGACAAACCTCCCCAACTTTCAAAAACGATCCAACATCACTGGAATTAGTTATTTTTCAACCATTCCAGGACAAGAATTCTGTCACAAAAATCTACCAGTCCCTCACTTAAATTAATTGACCATGCTTTAGAAAACAATGGCTCATATCAGTGGCGATCTTGGGTTCTTGAAAAGAGTAGCTAAAGGGGGACGATATGGTGTCTAAGTTGGGGACCAGGGGGTGAAAGCCCGGAAGCTCTCAAGGCTTTAGATTTTTTATAAGACGTTTCAACTTATTTCAGTTATACTTTATGTAAAACTAATGCAATGTCCTACAAAGTAAAACCAATTGATTAATTTCATGTATATTTTAGTCACTGCAGATGGGACGGATTCCCCCTCTACCCACCAGTGCAAGTATGAAATACGATGTGTTTACACTTTAAAAAAAAAAAAAAAAAAAAAAGGAGGGTTAAAGACTGATAAAAAGCTTAGGACAGTGTTTTGTAGTCAGATCAGAAGTTTCGGACTTTTCAAAATAATTCAAAAAAAAAAAAAAAAAAGAAGAAAAATATTTCTGCATGACACATACTATTTGATTTGCGATAATTATGAGATTAAACGACCATTGAATTTCGACATTAAAAAAAAAACAATCGTCAATAAAGATTCCATGGGAACATGATCCTATTTATAAATTTAACCTGATATTTAATTAAGAATTAATTAAGTCTTGTGTATAATTTAATATTTGATATGTTTAAATTAAATTATTTTCATGTTTAACATATGTGCATGTAATATTGAAAACACAAAACGAACTTTTAGGCATAACCTAAACCTTACGTCATACAATAAAGAGTTGAAATATTCTAAGATATACTGACAAGAGGCTAAGCATTTTAGACACAATGTAAAGATACAATGGCATAACATAATAATGATTTGTCAAAAAGTAAGGGAAAATTGACATCATGTAATAGATTCCCGTTGTCATGTAGCATATTGATGACATAAAATAGTAAAGAACTGGCCACATGTGACAATTTTTTCACATCATGTAATGAAATTCTGACACCGTGTTATAGCGACTTGATATTGAATTAAAGATAAATTCACATCATGTAATGAACTACTTAGACCATATAGTAGAGAGTGCACATAATGTAATAATGAGTTGAAATTATATAAAAACATCTTTACACCACGTAAAATGGTCTTGACTTAATGTCATAAAGAGGTGATATAATGCAATGGAAGATTGGCGAAATGTAATTGAAGTGCGAGTTAATGCCATAAAGACTTAACATAATGTAATGGAAAGTTGACATAACGCAATAGTAGTGTGTGTAAATGTCATAAAGTATTGACATAATGTAATGGAAAGTTGACATAACGCAATAGTACTGTAAGTAAATGTCTAAAAGTGTTGACATAATGTAATGGCAAGTTGACACAATGCAATTGTAGTGTTCTGCTATAAGGCAGTGATCCATAGATCTGCAATAGAGAACCTGTGCGATAATGCCCAACATTAGTGCCAATATATAACAAGTTCGAAATAGAATCAAGAACGTGATTCAATTCATCAAAATATGCATAGAAAAAAACACTTGCACTTAAAGGGTAATTAAATGAAACATAATCAATGCATTATAATTTTAAAAATTTAGTTTTCAAATTGTACTCACTCGCAATGGCTACAAAGAAGGAAAAATAAAAATATATTTACAAAAAATTGTACACGTGAAACGTTTTATTTAAGAAAAATAATATACACTGGAATTAAAATCGAAAATGTTTTAGAAAATTTCTAAATAATTTAACTTAGTAAAATCCAATATTTCGATTATAATCAACAGACAATATACACATGCGTAAAATCCAAAATTAACATCGGGTGTGAGTTTATAAATTCTCTCTTTTTTCTACTTTCGTTTTCTTCATGCCTTGGTACAAAGATTATTTTATACTTATAATATCGTCATGTTTCGCTATCCCTTGTATACTATTAGTCCATTTGGAGAGAAAGTGTGCAACCCTACATAACATTGTACTACAGCACGAGTCACTTCTAAAGGCCAGTAGTTTAAAGCAAGATTCGTGGAAGGACCAGTATCTCGGTAAAGAACTAGATTCGTGAATTACCAATATTTGCCCGCAAAATCAAACTTTGACGTAGGAATATATAATTATGTTCTAAAACAGGGGGATATCTGCAGACTTCGAAGCATTGAATAGTTTCATAAGCAAACACGTCATTTGTTTGAAATGACGTCAGGAAATAAAGAAAATTTAAAATTTCCATGTTTTCTACAGAAAAATGTACAAAAGGGGTATATATTCGGTCCATGTTTTGAGTAAAAGTCACTGAGCGCAGGTCTGCTCTAGCTCAATATTTTGATATAATGTGAAGAAAAATATCAATGAAATATATAGATATTGTTCTTGAGCAGGCGTGTGGTCCAATTTGTCATCTTTCTGAAAAATAATTTTAAAAAAATTATTTAAAAAACAAGAAATTGTTAGTAACTTACTTTGAAACTATATCATATTTATTAATTTACATTTCTCGTTCAATTTTAATCCCGTGGGGATCCGCGTTAGAATAGGTCCTTAGTACCCCCTTGCTTGTCGTAAAAGGCGACTAAATGGGGCAGTCCTTCGGATGAGACCGTATAAAACGAGGCCCCGTATCACAGCAGGTGTGGCACGATCAAGATCCCTCCCTGCTCAAATATAAGTGCCGAGCATTATTGGCCTAAATTTGCAGCCCTTCACCGGCAATGGTGACGTCTCCATATCAGTGAAATATTCTGGAGAGGGACGTTAAACAGTATACAATCAATCAATCGTTCAATTTTATAAACTTCAGCACCTTTCAAGAAATTTTCAAAATGTGACATTTATAGGGGGCAAAAATATGCAATATACAATGTACCACAGTATTGTTTCTGAAACTAAGAAACTAATATTTCTTTACCTCATTTACACTCAGAGACAAATGGATAACTGTGTAAAATAATGACGTAACTTGCAAAAAATTTTAAACTACATGTAAAATCTTCCTTGCTTTTATTAGTTTTAGTTTTTATAAGATTTTAAAAGTTTTTTCTTCTTTCTTTCTTTTAAAGATGAATTTCGACAAGACTTAAAGAAGCTGAAACTGGAGCTTGAGTTACAAAGAAAGGAAACTGATGAATGTCTCAAAGACAGAAAAAAATATGGTATACAAAATTGTGTATTTTCAATGTAACTGATTTGAAATCTTATTGAGTTATTCATATTAATTTCAACTCAGTATTTAATTAACCTTTTAGATTTTTTTAATATCAATTGATGGCCAACGATAAAAAATGAATGATTCTTTGATGTACTCTGACCAACCCTTCAAAATCGCCCCTAGGCCCTAGTACTCAACAATATTTTTCAGCGCTTGGTTTTTATTTTTTTTCCCGCTTAAATATTAAATTAAATCTCAGGTACATGTATATAATTTCTCTACGATTCTTTAAATCAATAAATATAAAATCCATCAAGTGTCTATCTATTCAGTGAGTTAGTAATGAAAACATCAATAAATTTCCAAGTCTATTACCATGATTACAGTTTTCAATTTCTTCAATGTAGGTAGATAGTTTACTGTCAGCAAAAAAAACAGGATGTGTTTGTGAAACACTTAGTGCCCGGCATCAACAAAGTTCGAAAAAATCTATTTTTAGCATATTTGTAACAGTCAAGGTCACAAGGTCACTGAACTTGGTGTCATTTGGGAGAGCATAATTAGTGGAGAATGCATACCAAATATGAAGTCTCTTTCTTTCATGGTTCAAAAGTTAAGGCAAAGGTTAAAGTTTGCAGACAAACAGACAGGACAGAAACAATATTCACTCCCGAATCTATCAATCCAGGAGCATTAGAAAAAAACTACCTACCTACATTGTACCTACCAACCTTGAAAAATGTGGGTTGAAGTACATCAAAAATATTTTTAATGATGACCTTTCCTTTAGAGGCTGAATTTTTAAAAGTATCAAGAATTTGGGAGGAAAATCAGATACATTTTAAACCAAATCAAGATGACATAAAGAAAACCCCAATGGAACAAACAAACCAAGAAGATCCAGACACACAAAAGAAACAGAAAGGCAAGTCATCTGTTAATTAAATTTAGTTATACATTTGACTATGTGTATTTTCAGAAAATTTTAAATTCAAGAAATAACTGTAAGCACTGTATTTTATATTTTCCAAACTTTTATGCCGCACTCTGTAATTAAGAAATGAATAAGGTATCTCCTGACCCACCAGTACTGTTGTTCTGATATATGTTCAAAAACGATCTCTTGCCAACCTGTATGTATAACCCCATTTCCAATGTCTATGTCTGACATAAAATTACTATTAATATTATTTTAAATTGAAAATTAAAATATTTAAAATATATAGGAGTAGTTTTGAGATTCGATTATGAGTATACTAGGGCTGGGTATTGGCCAAAGATTTCCTATTGCTAAATATTGTGATATTTTTAACTGCAGTATTTAATATTTTCAAAATTATTTTATATATTTTCTCATTATATTAACTTCACTTTACATCTAGTATGCACATACCTATGATAAGTAACCAACAGAAAAAAAATCATGTTAATTTCACTACAGTTATACACTGAAATAAACAAATACAACAGCCTCTGTCTTACTGTTTGGCTTAGTCACAAACCTTTCTTACAACTTTTCTTTATATTTAATGATAGAATTTTTGAGTTTAATCATTTTCCCAGTATATTAGCCTTGTAGAAATGTATTGCAATACAATATTTTTTTTTCAATATATTGCAATATACCGAAATATCAATCTTTTTGCCCAGCCCTAATGAGTACCCTAATACATAAACGTTATTCATCATGTTCATTCCAGAGATAGCTGAAGCCGTAGTGCATGTAACAGTTCTTATATCTATTGCATTCTTATTTGTGCTGTATCAAATTAAGGTAAGACTTGGGATATCAATACAGAGTCTTTTAATTCCCCCGAAATTGAAAAATCAACATATATAGTTTTTGCCCTGTCTTTCCGTCTGTCTATCTGTTTGTCTTCAAAAACTATAACTTATATATTTGACCTTGGAGTTTGACCCACTTTTGCAAAAATTTACACAACTTTAGCCTTAGCCATATAGCTTTCATACCTCACATGTGTATTCATTGTGAAAAGGCCTTTCAAAGGGTTTAAATACTTCCTTTTTACCTTGACCTTAGAGTTTGACCCAATTTTAAGAAACTTTAACCATAACTTTTGAAAAGATAGTACTAGGGCTCTCAAATTTCACAGATGTATTCTTTGTGACAAGAACTTCCTTTACATACCATCAATTTTGACCTTGGACTTTGACCTACTTTTGAAAAACTTTTAACTTTATGATAAGGCCTTCATGTACCATTAATATTTGACCTTTCAGTTTGTCCCACTTTTAGAAAACAATAATCTTGTCCATAACTTTTGAATGGTTGGTGCTTGGACTTTCATATTAACCAATTATATTCATTGACACAAGTCCTTTCTTTAGGTAACACCATTTTTTATCCCTTGATCTTGGAGTTTGACTTTCATTTTAGAAACATTAACCTTCAACATAAGCTGCCATAGGAAGGCATCAGTGTTTCACAAGCACATCTTGTTTTCACTACTTTGTGAATTGATTTTAATTACACCCCTTCTTTTAACATTTAAATGAAATATTTGCATTTTATATCTTGATGAACTTATTTTCATGTATGGAAAGTAAAAATGAATGTGGAGATCTTTGACCAGTTTCAGCAATCTTAAATAGATAATAGCTCTCTCTCTCTCTCTCTCTCTCTCCACAAGCAGGAAAAACTGTGCATTACTTAAAGTATATATGACAGCGGTGTCTCATTGTTGATGACACTAAATAGTAAAAATAAAATGCCTTGGAAATGTTGTACCAGATATTGGTCAATTCCTTAAATCTCCCAACTTTACTGACTGGTTTCAATTGGTAAATGCCCTAACTGTCCTTCCATATTAGGTTGTAGAAAATGTCAAATTTTGGAACCTAAAAAAATAATTTTTGTATGCCCCAAGACATAGATATTCCTACTTGTAGAAGTGCACAGAAAAGTGGAAGAAGTTACCATTGTATCAAGCACCAAAAAATGAATATCAGTTGACAAGAAGTTTGATGCAATCTTCTAAAAAGATTATTAGAACTTATTTCTCATGTTGCATGTTACAATATTGAATGCTGTTTTACAATTTACGCTATAAAAATAAAGGTGGTGGGATCTTGATGTGTATCATAACAACAAAACGATAGATACGACTTGCATATTTAATAATTTTTCTTGCTTTTCAGAGAATACTTGGAAGGATGAACAATAATATCTTTTTTTTCTTTTTTGTAGAGGAGTTTCAACTGGGCATAGTGAATTGGACACATTTGGCTGAATTACTGAAAGAGACATTTGAAAATTATTTTTATTATATCTTCAATTTATTTAAGAATGAAGACAAGAAGCAATAAATGATGAATTTATATTTGTAAAAAAAACTTTAAAAATAACAAGAACCCCAGGGCCACATTGCTCACCTGAGAAACTGGCTAGGTTAAAGCAAAATTTAGTTTAGAATTGAAAAGTTTTTTAAAAAAGTGGGTTCGGGGAGGGGGGGTATTTGAACAAACTTAAATCTATACTTTCTATGGATGCCCTTGCCCCAGGGGTAATGATTTGAACAAACTGGAATCTATACAGTACAAGAGAAGGATGCTTCTATTGTAACTGTGACCTGAGAATGCTTTCTTATATAACTATGACCAATCATGCCTTTGCTGTTATTAAGAAGATTTTTCCTATGTAATCCTATGTTTAACTTTGATCCCCCATTGTGGCCCCACCCTAACCCTGGAGGTCATGATTTGAAGAAACTTAAATTTACACTACCCAAGGATGCTTCCACATGAGTTTCATCTTTCCTGCCCCAATGGTTCTTGAGAGGATTTTTAAAAGATGCCATTTTCACTCATTGATAATTATCTCCCCTTGGAAGAGGACATGGCCCTTCTTTTAAACAAACTTTACCAAAAGATACTCTGTACCAAGTTTAGTTGAAATCAGCCAAGTGGTTCTTTGAGAAGAAGTTGAAAATTTGAAAAAGTTTACGACAACGACGACGTCGACAGAAAAATTTTGATCCTTCTGGGCTCAGGTGAGCTAAAAATAAATGAATCGTTTAGTCTAGTTGTGCGATGTTCAAAATATACATACATGTATAACATGCAATTAATTTTATGTGTCATGTCCTCTCTTGGTTATCTTTGTTATTACATGACTCAGTATGGGGTTGAAAGTAATTTTTACGATGGTTGAGCGTTAAAAAAACTGCGTTTACGCAGGTCAGATTCGACCGTTATCGAAACGAAGTTAATTGGGGCAAATTAAAAAATTAGATATTACGTAAAATGCTTGTAATGTTTTACATTACTATTGTTTGCAGCTGACTGTCAAGTTTCACGTTACGTCACGATCTAGTTGACAGCTGCACTCAAGGTAAATTGTACACGCCTCCTAACCGCAAGCTTTACGACTGGAACTTTCTTCTTAAGCTTATCCCTGATTGGTTGCTCGTACAACAGACTATTTCCGTATCAATGTTGATAATTTGAGTTGACCAATCACGTGAATTGTTTACGCTGGATGCATCTGACGAAAAAGATCGTGACGAAACGTGAAACTTTACAGTTAGCTGCAAACAATAGTATCTGCCTCAAAATTGATGTTTTGTATCGATTTTAAAGTAACATTTATTAAGGATATACGATCCTCAGCCAGGAAGGATAACTCTTTCATTTATAATTTAATTCAAAAAGTCTTAAAATAAAGCTTGAAATTGAAATTTTTTCATGCAACAATTTTCATTTTATGCCTCTACGTATGATTCAATGTTCTTTAAAGTTTTTACAAACTTTATTTAAAAAGTTGACATTTGTACCTCATAAAATGAAGTAAAATTTTGCATATTTTAAAAAAAAAATCAAATTTCTTCTAATTTAGCCTTAGTTTAGTTACCAATGTTTATATGCATGATTTGAAATTAGAAGTGATTTACAGTGTTTTCTTTGAAAGGAAACACTTCATACACTATATTATGAAACAATGGAAGTAAGTAGGAGAAAGTAAAGTCCAAATAAGTGTAAAATTCATGCAATTTTCTTTAAAAGCCTGGATACCTATGATTTTTATTCCTGAAATGTATTTCTTGATCAATTATCAATTTAAAAATTTGCAATAGGTCAAATCGCATTTCCTGAAAAAAATTATTCGAGATTTACTAATTTTCCCTATATAATATTAAATTTAAAGATGAATTTTAAAGAAACACCGTGGGTAAATACATTTTAATTTGAGAATTTAGAGACATTTTTTGTGAGCATTTTCAATTAGTTAATGCTTGATTTTCAGAACCTGAGGATCGGATAACCTTAAATAAAGACAATTTAAGGATGGAAAATGTTTAATGTAATTGTTTGAGCCCATGATATCTCGGAGTTCAATTCCCGGTTCTATAGGGCGCTGTATGGCGTGTAAAACGTTGTTATACATTACAAGATTTTGAACATAGATGTACATCACAAGATTTTGAATATATATCGCAAGATAATGATTGATTGATAGTATACTGTTTAACGTCCTTCTCCAGAATATTTCACTGATATGGAGACGTCACCATTGCCGGTGAAGGGCTGCAAATTTAGGCCTATGCTCAGCACTTACGGCCTTTGAGCAGGGAGGGATCTTTATCGTGCCACACCTGCTGTGACACGGGGCCTCGGTTTTTACGGTCTCATCCGAGGGACGCCCGATTTAGTCGCCTTTTACGACAAGCAAGGGGGTACTGAGTACCTATTCTAACCCGGATCCCCACAATAAAGCAACGTTTTACACGCCATAGCGCTGTTTAATATTTTTATTCCCCCGTAAACGAAGTTTCAGGGGTATATAGTTTTTGTCGTGTCCGTCCGTCTGTCTAGCTGTCTGTCTGTTTGTCCACAAAAACGTTAGCCTTGCCCATAAATTTGATTTAGTGGAGCTATGAATTTCATATTTCTTATGTGTATTCCTTGTGCCAAGAGTTAGACCTTTCTTTGGGTACCACCAAATTTGACCTTTTGACCTTGATCTTGGAGTTTGATCCACTTTTACACAAAAATTTCAAACTTTTACTTTGGCGATATTTTTTTAACAGTAAACACCAGGGCATTCATACTTCACATATGTATTCTTTGTTGAAAGACCTTTTATTGGATACCAACAACCTTGACCTTTAAACTTTGACCTTGGAGATATTTGTACTTGTTAAAAAACTTGAACCTTGGCCATAACTTATGAACGGTAAGGGATAGGGCTTTTATACTTATGTAATCCTTGCGTAAAGTTCCTTTATTGGATACCAAGAACTTTGATCCGTTGACCTTGACCTTGGAGTTTGACCTAATTTTAAAAAAGAACCTTGACCATAATGATTTTAGGGTTAGGGCTAGGGCTTTCATACTCCACATATTTAATCCTTGTGACAGGACCTTTCATTTGATATCAAGAACCTTGACCCTTTGACCTTGACCTTGGAGTTTGACCTACTTTTAAAATATTTTAAACTTGGCCCTAACTTCTGAACGGTTAGGGCTAGGGCTTTCATACTTTACCTATATATTCTGCAAGATCTTTCATTGGATGCCAGTTAACTTGACCTTTTGACCTTGGAGATTTTTGTACTTATGAAAAAACTTGAACCTTGGTTATAACTTTTGAAAGCTAAGGCTAGTGATCTCACACTTCACGAATGTAATACTTGTGAGAAGACCTTCATTTGATACCAAGAACTTTGACCCTTTGATTTTGACCAAGGAGTTTGACCTACTTTTAAGGGACTCCGACCCTCAGCCAGGAAGGACAACTCTTTAATTCTTTGCAATAAAAGCAAAGGTTCTTTGCAAAGCTCCATAAATCACTTCTAATTTCATATCATGTTAATAAACATTGGTATCTAAAAATGCTATCACGGGATAAAAATTTCTACTTTTAATTAGACCTTTCTGAGAAGTTCAAAGAACCTTGAAGTACATTGAGAGGCATATAATGAAAATTGTTGCATGAAAAGATTTAATTTTCAAGCTTCATTTAAAGACTTTTTGAATTAAATTATAAATTAAAGAGTTGTCCTTCCTGGCTGAGGGTCGGAGTCCCTTAAAAAGCAAACCTTGACCATCACTTTTAAAGGATTAGGGCTGGTGCTTTCTACTTTACATATATAGTTAATCCTTGTGACAAGACCTTTCATTTGATAGCAAGAACTTTGACCTTGACCTTGGAGTTTGACCTTCTTTTAAAAATTTTTAACCATAGCAATAACTTCTAAATGGTTAGGGCTAGGGCTTCCATACTTTATATATGTATTGTTGTGGCAAGACATATCATTGGATACTTGACCTTGAAGATTCTCCGTACTTATGAAAAAAAAACTTTAACCTTGGCCTACTTTCATATTTCACAATTGTATTTCCAGTGAGAAAACCGTTTTTGGTACCAATATATTAAATTTGCATTTAAGAAAAGTTTAATCTTTGCTATGTTGCCATACAGGGGCATCAGTGTTTAACAAACACATCTTGTTTATATCAGAAATTCGATTTGTTCATATCAGAAAATCATTTTCTGACATCAGACAATAAACAAGATTGTTTGACATCAAACATTTAAATTTTTGATATCAAAAATTATTTTGTGATATCAGAAATTCAGGTGGATTTTTTGATATCATAGAATCAAATTTTTGATATCAGAAATCAACAAAGAAGTATAGTCTTTCAAGGCTCATGCAGATAAATTCTCTTGCAATTGACAAAGATTAGTAGAAGTAGGACATCTACTGTGTTTGGATTTTGCAATTCTCTGATGAATTTCTGGAAAGGCAAGCTTGTATAATTAACAAAATGAGGGTTACAAGTTTGATTTTATATGATGTATAAAAAGACAACTTACTGAATCCATAAAGATAAACAATTATCTATTCTATTATTTATTGGATTTCTTGGAAATCTTTTCCCTTTATATTTTAAGGACGCTCTACACTGCACACGAGAAAGCTCTATTTATTTGGTAGTTTTTTGCAGTTATCTGCCCTTAGATGTAAGATTGAAGAAATTGTTATTTACCGTTAATTACATAATTTATAGTAGATTAAAATATTTTTCGCGTTATGTTAGACCTTAAAGTAAGAAATTAAGGGTTTAATGTTACGCTCAAAAGCTACGTGGTATGAAATGGGTGAAAAAAATTCTGAATACTTTAGTAAATTAGAAAGAAGAAATTATGTAAATAAAACAATATCTGAATTAATTAACTCAGATGGTAATCATATTGCAGACCAGTCTGCCATTCTGGATGAACAAAGGTCTTTTTTCTCAAACTTGTACAAAAGTAAAAAGGATAATTATAATAATGACACATTTTTGTGTGAAAATATCTTTTTACAACATAATGTCAAATTATCGGATGAACAAAGGGACAATTTTGAAGGTTTTTTGAAACTTCAAGAATGCACAGCATCTTTAAAAAATATGAAAAACAAAAAATCCCCAGGATCGGATGGGTTTACAGTGGAATTTTACAAGTTTTTCTGGAAAGATATCAATGGTGTGTTCCCCGAATGGCTACTCCATCCTTAAATTGTCTTTAATCAAGGTTATCCGATCCTCAGGTTCTGAAAATCAGGCATTGAGTAATTGAAAATGCTCACAAAGATATAGGTATTTTTGTTTTGAAATCTTTAAATGAAGGGTATATAACTGGAAAACTTTCACAGTTTCAATCTCAGGGGGTAATTACATGCATTCCAAAAGAGGAAAAGGATAGAAGATATATGAAAAATTGGAGACCTATTTCATTGTTAAATGTAGATTACAAAATTGGTTCTAGTACCATAGCAAATCGCATTAAGAATGTATTGTCCAGTATTATAAGCGATACCCAAAAAGGTTTTATAAAAGGGCGTTTCATAGGTGAAAACACCAGGTTTTTATACGGCTTAATAGATTACCTTAAAGATAAAAAACAATTTGGTTTGCTCCTTTTATTAGATTTCGAAAAAGCTTTTGATTCTTTAGAATGGGATTTTATTGTTAAAGCATTAAAGTCTTTTAATTTTGGAGATTCATTAGTTAAATGGTTTAAAACCTTTTACTCAACCAGCACAAGTTGTGTGATAAATAATGGTAGCTTATCCTCCTTTTTTAATCTTGAACGTGGATGTAGACAGGGAGACCCTTTGGCACCATACATTTTTATCATTACTGTAGAACTACTTGCAATCTCTGAAGAATAATGAACACATAAAAGGTATATCGATTAATGGGAAAGAAAATAAACTAGTGCTAATTGTAACGGGGACCGTTACAGATATTCCCCAACGTTCCCCATCTCCCTTTTGGTGCCATATTCCCTGTAAGCTTCATTAAATAAGACAAACGATGCATTTGAGACTTTAACAACGTTTACGCAGAAGGGTACCAAATTCATTCAAATTTATGCATTGCACGCGTGCGCATGTGAATGCATGTGCGTAATGACCATATCATCTTGTCTACACAATCTATATACTTTAATATACTAAATATTAAAGTATTTAATCTAAAATAATTAAAAAAATACGCTCATACTAGTTTATTTTTTTTTTTACTCATTTCACGTGCACGCACGTGCATACATGAGCATGGTGACAACCTTCTTGTAGAAATTCATTACATCTATCTATTTTCTAAATCCCACTCCGTTTGGTTGAAAACCAAGGGAGTTATAGCTGATTAAAATTTCAGCCAATCAGATTGCAGCGTACGTTCATGCACGTGTATGGATGTGCATTGTACCATACCTTTTTGTAGAATCCATTATATCTATCTATTTTCCAAATCCCATCAAGTTTGGTTGAAAACTAAGGGAGTTATAGCTACTTAAAGTTTCAGCTAATCAGATTGCAGTGCACGTGTATGCACGTGTTTTCATGAAAATTGTTATATATCATGTTGTAGGATATCCTAATGCATGGCTATGTTCAAAATTTCAAAGGATTTCATCAAAAACAAAAAAGATATTGAGACTTTAGTTTCATCCAATCAGAGCGAAGCGCACGTGCATGCGCGAGAGATCATGCTATTTTGACCATGTCATATTGTCTATGCTACTACTATATCCTTATATTATGAGTTTCAAAGCATTTCATTAAAAAGATAAAAATTTACGCCTATATCAATTAAATCGGTTATTTCACGTTTTCTCGTGCCGCTCTTGCAAGCACGTGCACACAAAATTGCATGTTGACAATGTCGTCTTATCTACATTTATAATATATTCTAAATATCAAAGATTACATCGAAAAATGTAAAAGTTACGGCAATTTCGAGCATATTGGTCATTTCACGTGTTGCACTCCCCTTTGAAAGGTGCGCGCAAAATGCCCTTTCTTTCCCGCAAATCTACATAACATGCCTACTTACCCAAAAAAGGTTTCCCCTTAATCGGATGTGTATTTACAAGATCATTGGGAAAAATTTTCCCGAGAAGAAAAATAATAATAACTAGAAACAATCTCGTTGCGAGCAACGAAGGTCTTCCGTCCGATTCTGAAATAAAAAGCAAAAAATCTAGCTGAAAAAGTCATTCAAAAATTTCGGTCACACAAAGGATCGAACCCGGGTCGCTCGCGTGAAAATCCAACGCGCTAACCATTACGCCACTGGAAACCACTGCTAAAATTTTTAAATGCGAATATCTCGAGATTGGCTATATCAATTCAAAAACAAATTACATATTTCGCATTCTATAAAATGTTTTATTATCACTATAAAAATCAAAGAAAAATAATGAAAAACAAAAAAGTTGAAAATTTTAATTTTTTTAATTCGCTTCCGGTAGCAACCGGAAGTACCGACGACAAACGAAAAGGACATTCCGCATATCTAGAAGTCATGTCCTATGTTCTCCAAAAAGTCTCCAGTTCATTTTTTAGATTTTAAATCTAACTGACAAAATTTCACTTCAAAATCAGGAAAATGGCCATAACTTGGCACCGAAACCAAGTTGTTCCAAAATTCTTCCAAATGTAACAATGGCATATAAGAGCGCATCATCCCTGAAAGTTTGATAAAAAACCATAATAGTTCTGAGATATCGCGTGCACAAAATTTGTCTAAAAAATAAGAATAATAATAATAATAATAATAATAATAATAATAAGAAACAGTAGAATCACTATAAGGTTTCCCGTAAAGACGGAAGCCCTTTAAACTAGTGTAATTTGTAACGGGGACCGTTACAGATTTTCCCCAAACGCTCCCCAACTCCTTTTGGGTGCCATATTACCTGGAATCTTCATTAATTAAGACAAACTCGATGCATTTGAAACTTTAACAACGTTTATTAAGAAGTGTACAAAGTTCTTTCATATTTTAGCATTGCACGCGTGCGCATGTGAACGCATGTGCGTAATTACCATAACATCTTGTCTACACAATCTTATTTTTTATACTAAACATTAAAGTATTTAACCCAAAAAGTTTTAAAAAGATACGCTAATTCAAGCTTTTTTTTTTTTATTTTGCTATTTCACGTGCACATACGTGGTCGCAGTGCATGCAAAGCATGGTGCCATCCTTTTTTAGATGTCCGTTACATCATCTTTTTTCTAAATCCCACCCCGTTTGGTTGAAAACCAAGGGAGTTATAGCTGTTTAAAGTTTCAGCCAATCAAATTGCAGCGCAAGTACATGCACGTGTATGCATGTGCATGGTGACCATATTTTCTTGTTGTAGTCAAGATATCATTAGTTTCAAATCCCATCCTGTTTGGTTGAAAATCAAGGGAGTTATACCTATTTAAAGTTTTAGCCAATCAGATTGCAGCGCACGTGCGTACACGTGTTTTCATGATAATTGCTATACATCATTTTGTAGTATATACTAATGCATGGCTATTTTCAAAATTTAAAAGGATTTCGTCAAAAAACAAGAAAGATATTGAGATTTTAGTTTTAGCCAATCAGAGCAAAGTGCACGTGCATGCGTGTAAGATCTTGCTATTTTGACCACGTCATATTGTCTATGCTACTAATATATCCTTATATTATAAGTTTCAAAGCATTTCATCAAAAATTTAAAAAGTTACGCCTATATCAATTAAATCGGTCATTTCACATGTTGCACGTGCACGCTTTTGCAAGCACGTCCCAAAAATGACCTTCTTTCCCGCAAATCTACATAACATGTCTACTGACCCTAAAAACTTTCACCTTGGTCGGATGTATAGTTTGCAGATCTTTCCCCGGGAAAAAAAGTCCCCAGGGAAGAAGAAGAAGAAGAAGAAAAATAATAATAATAAGAAACAGAGAAAAAACAAAGTTCCCCAACTTCGTTTGGGGAACATAATAGAAAAAAAACTCGTTGCGAGCAACAGAGGTTTTCCCGTCCGATTCTAAAAAAAGAAAACCGCAAAATCGAGCTGAAAAAGTGAAAAATTTTTTATGGAAACAAAGGGGATTAACCCCGGGTCGCCAGCATAAAATACAAAGCGCTTACTGTTACGCTTTGGGACCACATCTCTGAATCTACTTTTACATACTTCGAAACAGTAATTGTTTTAAAAAATGAAAGGCGGTCACTATTCCTAATTTTGCGTCAAACGCCACGGTAAATTTCGCGCCAAACTTGCTCAAGATGAACACATAGGAAATTGTTACTTGAGTTTTAAAAGTAATTTTTTGGATAGATAATCTATTAGTGATGAACAGATAATACTGTTTTCTTTTCTTTATTCGATATGTATTCAACTTTTTATTCCATGCAACTCCATATACAGGCATGCCAATGTTATATTTCTGCACATTGTCACCATTTGTCTACTACTTAAGTCGGGTCAGGATACATTTTTGTCCCAAAAGGGCACAAGTAGTTCTTAACGCTATTCCTTTGAAATGTTTGATCTATTTAATGGATCTGATAGCTTCAATGAAAATTAGAAATGTATGTTCTTATTACCGGAATTTCGAGCGTTTGAAAGTAAATTTATCACATTATACAAATATAATATCGTATACGGCCAAGTTACACTAAAGTTGTGAATTCGGTAAAATTTTCCCGAATTTTGTATCCTGTTTACCCCCAAAGTGGAGATGAGTTACACGTTCATGAAAAGACTGGAATGTTTCACTGAAAAAAAATCACTCGCCTTCCGACGGTCAAGGAATCTGATACTCTTTATGTTCAATAACTTGCATTTATTACAAGAATATTTATATAACCTTTAATATACAATCTTTTATAAAAAAATTTTTTCTTTCTTTTGTCTTTTCTATTCATTAAATATGTCATAAGCCTGCGAGGTAAAATAAACAAAAGTCAAGTTATACTTCAGAAGGATAGTGAATATTAAGTCAGACAAGTTTCTTGAAAAGCTATTACTTATAACCAGGGTTTAGGATAAGTTTTCCCTGGTGCAAAACAAAAGACTGTAGTCATCGTATTTCCACTTGTAGTCATGTTGTATTCTACTATGAGATGCAACAAAAGCAATTTCAATAGAAGTTTGAGGAAATCATATTAAAACTATACTCAATGCAACGTAATTGTGATGTAGCAATCTAAAAATCCTTTACATTTCATAAATCTTTTTGGTAGAAGTTTCGTTCATCTAAACGCTCGGTGACCTTCTAAACCCACTTGCTTAAAGGGGAGTTTACGGAGACCGCCGCCATCTTGGACACGCTTCAATTTTTAAAAGGAAATTGTTGGGGGATTGATCAATTTTTAAATAAATTATATATTTGGCCTTTCCAGTAGGGTCTTCATTACCATTAATTATATCAAAGAAAAATATTGAAAAACAAAAAAAACTAAAAAGTGCACATTTTGAATTCACTTCCTGTAGCGACCGGAAGTACTGACGACGCAAAAAAGTCAAAATTGCACATCTATAACTCATGGTCTATCATCTCTAACAAGTCTCCAGTTAATATCTTGAGCCATTGTCGAGAACATTCGAAGACAAAATTGCATTTTAAAATCAGGAAATTGCCCATAACTTGGCACTGGTAGCGAATTTTCCAAGAAACGGATTTTATATAAAATTCATATAATGACATATAATTCCTGAAAATTTCATTTTAAACCACCGAATAGTTTACGAGAAATATCCTGCACAAACTTTTGTCTAAAAAAAAAAAAATAATAATAATAAAAACAATAGAATCACTATAAGGTCTTCCGTGAAGAGGAAGACCTTAATAATAAGAAACAGAGTAAAAACAAAGTTTCCCCCAAATTCGTTTGGGGAACTAAATAGGACAATATGCAGATGACTCATTTTTAACATTAGATGGAAGTGAAAAGTCTTTGAGAGAATCAATGAAAATAATTGAAAAATTTGGAAATGCTTCTGGTTTGAAGCTTAATATTTCAAAATCTCAAGCAGTATGGTTGGGAAGCAAGGCAGGATCAAAACAAACCCATGTGATACTTAAAAATTAATTGGAGTGCTGATACCTTTAAGCTCTTAGGAATAATTTTCACAAAAAACTTAATAATATTGTTTCTGTCAATTATCGACCCAAAATAAATGGCTCAACTCCAATATAAGGATAAAGTAGTACTTTCACTGAAACAATATTAACATATTATACATCACTGTATATTTCAGTAATGTTACGGGGTGAATTATTTCTACATTCCACACATGAATTTACTGTCGACCAGGGACATTTACAGTTGACAGTTGACACTTCCCTTGTGTTCTAGTGTGACCGGGGACAGGTTGACAGTTGACAGTTGACACTTCCGTTGTGTTTTAGTGTCGACCAGGGACAGGTTGACGGTTGAATTCACTTCCCAGGTTCTAGTGTCGACCGGAGACAGGTCAAGTTGACAGTTGACAGTTGACACTTCTCTTGTGTTCTAGTGTCGACTGGGGACAGGGTTGACGGTTGACAGTTGACACTTCCCTAGTGTTCTAGTGTCAACCGGGGACATTCGACAGTTGACAGTTGACACTTTTTTGTGTTCGGTCGACCGGGAAAAAGGTCACGGTTACATTTCACATCCATTGTGTTCTAGGTTGACTGGGGACAGGTTACGGTTGACACTTTCCACATGATCTAGTGTCGACCGGGGACAGGTCGACGGTTGACAGTTGACACTTTCCATATCTTCTACTGTCGGCTGGGGACACTAACCCTAATCACATCTATAAATGCGAAACTAACCCTAATCACAGCTATAAATGCGAAACTAACCCTAATCACAGCTATTTATACGAAACTAACCCTAATCACAGCTATAAATGCGAAATAATACTAATCACAGCTGTTTATACGCGAGACTAACCCTAATCACAGCTATTTATACGAGACTAACCCTAATCACACTTATGAATGCGAAACTAACCCTACTCACAGTTATGTATGCGAGACTAATCTTAATCGCAGTTATGTATGCGAGACTAACCAACTGTCAACTGTCCCCGGTTGACAGTAGAAATGATTAAATGTCAACTGTAATTCCCCGGTCACAGTAGAAATAGTTAAATGTAACTGTCAACTGTCCCCGGTCGACAGTAGAAATGGTTAAATGTCAACGTCAACCTTTCCCTGTCAACAGTAGAAATGGCTAAATGTCAACTGTCAACTGCCCCCGGTGACAGTAGAAATGGTTAAATGTCAATGTCAACCGTTCCCGGTCACAGTAGAAATGGTTAAATGTAACTGTCAACTGTCCACGGTCAACAGTAAAACCGAATCACTACTTTTATATATATATAAGCTTCCGAATTGGGACTACATACCCTTATATTGGAGTTGACCCAAATAAATTCTATAAAAAAATTGTTTGCATCCTGGGCAAAAAGAATTTGACCCCAATAGGAAAGATAACAGTCATTAATACCCTTGTTATTCCAAAATTTGTACACCTATTCTCAGCTCTTCCAAATCCATCAAAGGAATTACTTAATGAGATCAATAAAATTTTATTTCAATTTATTTGGGCATATAAGGTGGAAAAAATAAAAAGAAATACATTGATAGGAAAAATTAAAAGGTGGACTAAACATGATCCATTTATCCTCCTTTATTTCATATATAAAACTTAAATGGGGAAGAAGTCCTTACAGACAACAGTGGAGCATGGGAGCCATTATTATCCTGTATTTTTAATCAAAAAGATTTTAACTTTGTTTTTTATTTAACCAAAGAAAAACTCTCAGAATTTTTGAATTATATAGGCAATGATTTTTGGAAAGATGTTATAAAGCTCTTATAATTTTAAAAAAATTTTTTGAGTGCTACAGATTATTTATATACTGATATTAGAAATTTTGTTGATATCAAAAAATGGAATTTTTTCAAGACTTTGGGGGGGAAAAGGTATTAAAGTTGGAAAGAAATGTTGTTGGATGATGGAAAATTTAGGGTTTTAATGATGTTAAAAAAATAGTTGGTACTAATAATTTTTTTTAAATTTTTTTAATATTGTATAAGAGTACCAGCAAGAGTAAAAAGGGAAGTAACTGTTTATATGACAGAAACAGGCAATCAACTTGCAGCACCAGAGAAATGTGTTATACAAAAAATGATGTCTGTGACAAGTATAAAATTTCTGTATAAAATTATAAAAGATAAGAATTTTGTGGCACCAGAATCCAAAAAGTTAAAATGGGAGATTTATTTAAATGAACCTATTACAGAAAAACACTGGGAATTTTTCCTTCAATGCTTCAATTTGCACAAAGGACACCAAAATAATTTACTTTCAGTATAGAATTCTTATGGGCTTCCTTGCCACAAATTCTTTTCTTCACAAGATAAAAATTCTGAAAATAATCTTTGCTCGTTCTGTAAACAATCCCGAAAAAATTCATCTTTTCTATGGGGTAAACATGTAACTATTTTTTGGAAAAATTGTGAAAATTGGTATCAAGCATTTGAAAATGATTATGTAATTTCAAAACAAAAGGTGATGCTGGGTAATGTTGAAGGAAGTTTTTTAGAAAATTTTCTCATCTTGTTAGGAAAAAAAGTATTTGTTTTACTCAAGAACTCAATGTACTATACCTAAATTTACAGAAGCTGTTAACATTTTTAAGTATTACAGGAAAATTGAAAAATATTGTGAGAGCAATTTTATTGTAGAATTTAAAATGCATAGTAAATGGGCAATGTTTGATTTGATTTGTCATACATAATTCCAATTATTACTTAAGGTGTAATTATGAAAGCTGGTTTTTTGGGGGAAAGGTGCACAGAGTGCGTGTGGTGTGTGAGGGTGTGTGAGGGTGTGTTTTTTGTTTCTTTTATAAGTATAAACATTTTCAAAAATAAAGCATTAAAAAAAAAGAAAAGAAATTTAATTAATTATTTCACAAATTTTTCCAATTAAAATCAGCCAGCTGAAAACTATCATGTGGCAAAGAAAAATTTCATAAAGGTGGATATTTTTTCGCCCCCCCTTTTTTTACGATAAAAATTTCAGACTCCTGTGATGTTAACTAGCGTTAAACACTTGCAACTATTACAATATACATAGTCATTAAATTCTGAATGTCAGATGAAATGTTTAAAAAGGGGGCCTATGGGCCACATTGCTCACCTGAGCACATGGGCTTTTTAAAAAACACAAATCAGCTCAGTATTAAAACGTATACTTGTTGAGGGAGGTGGGGTGAAGTTTTTATTACTCAGAATGTCACTATTTCAATAAAGCATACGTGTATAATTTTGCAATACTTGAGAAGAAGAGTTTTAAAGATTATATATTTCTATGTAAAGATTTGATTGCCCATTAGGCCCCACCTAATACCCCCCGGGGTTATGATATGCACAAACTTGAATTACCTCTAACTGAGAATGTTTCCATATAAATATCACTAATCATAGCTCTGCTGATCTTGAGAAAAAGATTTTTAAAAGATTAATCCTATGTATTCCTATGTAAAACTTTGATGAGCCTATGCGGCCGGGCCCATCCTGGGGGGTCATGATTTGAGCAAACTTGAATCTATACTACATGAGGATGCTTCCACATTAGTGTCATCTTTCCTGGTCCAATTTTTCATATGTATCGCTATGTACAACCTTGATCAGCCGTTGTGCCCCGCCCTACCCCCCAGAGGTCACGATATGAACAAACTTTAATTTACACTACCTGAGGATTCATCCACATGAGTTTCATCTTTCCTGGCCCAGTGGTTCTGAAGAAGATTTTTTTATTTTTCAAAAATTCCTAAATATTGCTATGAAAACTTTGATCAGCCATTGTGGCCCCGCCCTGCCCCTTGGGGTCATGATTTGAACAAACTTGAATTTACACTACCTGAAGATGCTTTCACATGAGTTTCATCTTTCCTGACCCAATGGTTCTGGAGAAGACGTTTTTTTAACTATTATTCTATGTAAAACTTTGATCAGCCAAAGTTGAAAAATATAAGAATAATTAAAGCTGAATAGGAATGAGCAAATATAATATGCATTTGTAATATTTTCTTATTTTTTTATTGACCATG
>NW_026925055.1:0-25541 GCF_032062105.1 Saccostrea cuccullata
TTGTACATTTATCGGAACGCAGCACTGTTAAGGCCTACTATGAGAAATCAACGGAAAATAAATGTGCAAAAAGGGGGATATTATTTTAAATTAAATTTATTTCAATTAAGCTGTTTTATTATCACAGAACGTTAATACCTATGGAAATAGCATAGTATCACCCATTCTGTACTGTATGAAGTATAGTCCCATCGATGGACAGTCACGTGATGAATGCATAGTACGTGTACTGAATGTAGGTCATTAACAAATTTCAATATCGCAAGGGCATACCCTAGTTGAAATTAAAAATTCAAGCTGTTAATTGTTTCTGCATACTTTGTTGTTTCTGAAAAGTGCTGCTGCTTTGAAAAGAATTCGCGTTTTAATAGTTTAATTTTCAAGTAAATAGGCCAATGTCAAAAAATATTAGACTTGCACCAAATATTTTGTGTCCTTATGAAATCACGCCTTCGATTTAAAGAAAGCAGCAGCACTTTTCCAGTTAAGGATAATATCCTTTATCTATATTCAAAAAATCATTAAGATCTATGCAGTGTATGCCCTTGCGAAAGTACGATTTTATGGTGCATCTCGATGTAAAATATACGTAACCTGTACATAAACACACGACATAATTAATAAAATACATTCTCTTGAAAGTTAATGAATAATCGCACTAAACAACGGATCTACATTGGTATTAATCGACTATTTAAAACCTGTAAATAATATTCCGTTTTATTATAAAACGCATTTTTCATTGTTAAAAAATTCCTCAATCTGCCTCTCACAGTACATGAAATACGTCATGTTTACCAAAATGACGTCATATATACAAGTTTATCGCAATCAGTGCTTTGTTTAAAACCACCTACACGGGATTTACCTATCAACGTTTTTTAATGCATTGACAGGTTTTATTGTTGGTTATTATGGTAATACAGTTAAAAGTTGCAAATAATTTCATTTTCAGGTATTATGAGAAATACATATAAGTCATATTTTTATGTGACGTCACAGTAAACTTTTCCCGTATAAATTAGGCCCCGCCCCCTAATTCAAGCCTTAACAATGCTGCGAATGTCTGACAATAGTTACCTCTCTCACATACTTTATAAATACTTGTACAATGTAAATGTAAATACTTCTTTGAAAACTTGTGCAAAGACTGTAATGTTTTATTCCTCAACAAAATTTTGTGACACATTTCAAGGCTATTTTGTTCGCATTTATATGTACTGATATGTACATGTACCAGGGTTATTAAAAAATACGTAGATAATGCTTCTCATCGTCATATGATTATTACAAGATAATAGATCAACACATTGTCGTAAACATAAACATTTATTTTGTCGAAGTGTGAAGTTTCATTCCATTTGATTAAATAGATTTCATGTTAGCCAAAATTTAAAGCAACATATTTTGTTACCAAGGAGCACGGTTAACCAATATTGTAACGCCAAAAACAACGCTGAGAAAGTTTGTCAAAAGTATACATACTTTTGTGATTTCAAACGTTTTGTAGCGTCTTCTCCACTCAAAACACATATCCACAACACTTAACACCTAGTTTTCTAACAATTGTACAAATATAGCTTGAATTAGAATGTTATTGTTTTCAAATTCTTTAATTTACCATTCAACTCTATTAGCTCTGCAACATTGAAGCACACATCACGTTCAATGACGTTCCTAACTCTTTTGACAATATTTTTAACTTTAACCTGTTTCATTGCAGACAATCCATCGCCCGATTCAAACTCGCTACCACTCAAAAATTGTATTTTCAATTTAATACAAATACACAGTTTTTTTTCATACAGATCCGTGTTTATAAGGATTGTTTAAGCTTGTAGAAAAAGTTTCCCGAATGTAAAGTCTAATTTTATTGCTACTTGCTGCTCCGTGACGTCCTTCAACGTAAAACGTGGTTATAACGAACACTTAATAATGAATTCATGCTGATGGTGGAGTCATTTTCATTCCCTGTACTGGTTTTAAAATCCTATGGAAAGTGAACATAATTTTAAAATGTCAAAACGTGTGCTTCCCAGGCATTTAAAATGCTGCAAGCCTATTTTTCTGTGTATTTGAATGACTAACTTCAGTCTAAAATACTCTACATAACAATGTGTTACCCCCACATTCAGTCTCTTAATAAAGATTTATAAATATGGAATTTTCCTGATCCAATTAAAGTTTTAAATGAATAACATCCAAATAAAGAAATGTTTTTATTTTTATTTGAGTTATTAAGAATTTAATGAATTGGGACACACTATTACTTTTTTGTTATTAAAATTCATTAATCTTGGCACATCAGTGAAAATTTTACCAGTCATCAATAAGTGTTTTTCATATTCTTTTTTAAGTGATCTAAAAAATCTATTTTTAGAGTATTCATGAAAATGCAATAAAGAAGTGTATATGCTTCATTCAGCTTCAATACAACACTACATGTAACAGAAATATTGCCTATTTACATGGAATGTAGGTGTCCTCAAATAAAATATCAGGGGCAGTATTTTTTTTAAATGTATACTACAAATACAACTTGGTCAGAATATCATATGTAGCATGTAGCTCTCTATTAGTACATTATACCTATAACAAACATCACAAAACTGTAAAATATATTTATATCCACAACTTTTCCACTAATAAAAGTAACTTTCACAATATGAAAAGCCTTTCCGTAGCTTGTTCTTGTTACTTGAAAACTAGTGAAGACACGAGAACTTGAGTTGAGTGAAAATGTCATTTATTGACCAAATAAATGACGAAAGTGAACAAAAACACATAAATATACAATATTACATACAATCATGTAAATTATAGCTGGGATAAGGCCAAATAATGATTAGTTTCAACTAAGATATGATATATTGCGACTTAGTGCTTATCCCAGCTATTGTTATATAATGATTACCAAGTTTGTGTAACAAGAAGGTGGCGTAAACAAAGAGGCCACACAGCATGCAAAATGCTTGCATGAAGCATGCAGCGCCACCCAAGGAAAGGCATTTCATAAATTATATACTGCTCAATATTAAATGTAGCAAACGTGTTCTTTAACAGATAATAACACTGTGAACTGAATATCATGTAACCGTATGGACTAAATAAGCATAAACATTAATAACCCACATAAGCACAAAGTTATATCTGAATAAGTAACAAAATATAAAGGACAAAGGTTACTAAACCTGTGAATAACATAAGGTTAAGGAGACTAAAAAAGAGACCATATGCTACCTCATAAACAACATGAGCTCATTTTTACATTAATATTTCATGAACATCCATATGCTGAACTTATGTACAAAATTCAGAACAAAATCCTGCTGAGTTCCAACTAACATACAGTTTTTATAAGCAGCTGTTCGCTGACCTGATACACAAATTTTTGAACTTCTAAGCTCATGACATGATACAATTTTGTAAACAGACATATGCTGACCTGATACACAATTCTCAAGACCAAATTTAAAGCTGAATTCCAACTAACATACATAAATTTTCAACATACCTCAAGTATATTAGCTCGCAAATTTAAGGCCAATATGAAGTGTAAAATGTGCATCTAACTAGCACTTAATTTTCAAAGCGAACACTTTGTAAGATCACTGACCAAAGTACTATTTTATTTAAGCAGCTAAATGCTGACCTCGGAAGGTTTAAATTTGTTTGTTTTTTTTTTTGATTTTTGATAGGATGCTTTAAAATTTTACAATTTATCACAGCAACCATTAGATGGCCTAATAGACTTGATTTATATGTTTAATTACTGAAATGGATGTAAAAAGATTATCAGATTCTAATTAAATTCTGGAAAAAAAACCCAAAAACAACCATATGCTGACTTCTCTCTTTGGATAGTCGATGGCAGTACATGTATAAGGGGAAACATTTAGTTTGGAATTGATTTATACGTTTAATCACTGAAATGGATGTAAAAGCAGATCCTATTTCAATTCTGAAGAAAAACAACCATATGCTGACTTCTCTCTTTCAATAGTCGATGGCAGTACATGTTTAAGGGGAACATTTAGTTTGAAACTGATTTATATAATAAATCACTGAAATTGGATGTAAAAAGTTTATCAGATCCTAATTAAATTCTGGAGAGAAACAACCATATGCTCACTTCTCTTTTATCATAGTCAATGACAGTACATGTATAGGGGAAACATTTAGTTTAGAATTCTTAACATCAATTGTGGAATTTAAAACCTGACTGCATTTATTTTAATGTAACGTCTTTTGAGTGCCAACGACCGAGTTGTTGGATTACAATTTCAGATAAACCATTCTAAGCTGCCACTAGCAGTACAAAACTTGCAGTACAAACACAAAAACTATGACTAAAGTAAAGCAATCAGTTGAAAACTTATATTGCATGTTTTGATTGGAACCCCACAAAACTGTACTTAACTGGTTCATCAGATTTGAAGGTGAATAAAGGACAAGATGTGTGTTTATGTTAAGTAATGTATACTTTTAAGGCATGAACTGGACAAAATTGACATTTTAAGTCATTGGCTGTTAAAGTAAGTATCACTGGATGCCTATCATTCATAGTTTGGAATATCTCATTGTTATCTAAAGTGAATTATCATCAAGAAATATTATGGCTTGTCTTTGAATTACTTTTGAGTTGTATGTGTTGTTTATAGGAACGAGTTTGCCTAAGTGCATAAAAATGTTCAAGGCAAGAAGGAAGACTGCTGATAGTTGGTTCTTGTATCTGCTTCTTGAAAAGTGTGAAATAAGTCAGATACTAATTCATTAAAATGGGTTTTGTGATTGGAAATTCTGGGCTCTTTTGACAACTTTCCTACCATAGAGGAGTATTTGGTTCATAAAATTAAAAATTGCAAATAATTCTTTCTGTAGATGGAAGATAAAACAATAAACTATGAGTTTTGAAGGTATAACTGCTGTATTATCAGCTAAAAGGCAAATTTTGATAGCTGAAATATGGGACCCAAATGTCTACTAGCAAAATGATTGGAAGAACTTTAAGATAAATTTGACAATCTATATGAATATCTAACTAAGATTTAGCAGACCATTTTAAACTTTATACAGTTTCTTAACCCAAAGCACCAGATGCATCTATCTACTTATAAATGTAGCTTCTGTAAAGAACACCACTAATACTGATGAAATATTGACTTGCCACAAAAATGATCCATATTAAAAAGCTACATTGCCTTAATTCAACATGTTCCTGAGCAGTTGATTTTCTATGTAATAGTTTTGTTTGCAATTGAACTCAGGATTCAAATCTATAAAGAGTCTCAAACAATGCACGACCAGGTGTGACCACTTGACAGGCAAATTTTGAACATTTATCCAGGACTAACCCTCTCAACATTTGTCTAATATTCATGAGTTTGTTCTCATGTCATAGATAATCTACTTCCTATTGAAATAGAATCTATCTCAATTCCATATATAGTCAAACAAGTTATTGAGAAGACAGTTTTTGTTTGTTTAGAGGAAAACATATTCTCAAACTTAAATGTTTGAAGTTTCTAACATCAGAGAGACATTTTGAGATATTGGCCTGATTTTTATTCCAACATAAACCATTACAAGGACCTGTTTAAAACTTAAACAAAACTGACAAGATGAACTAGCACCCATTGGTTAACATTTATCAAATAATATTGATTGTTAACTGATAGTCTGAAGGTGCTTTGGGATATTTCTAAAAACATCTCCTATGTCTAGCTTAGCCATAAGTGCCTCTCAGATATAATCTGTAATACATTTTCATTAATGTCACATTGCACAACTTATTTTTCACAAAATGTCTTCATTTACTGATAATACATTATATCGCCAAATTATCTATATATATTTATACGTATATGTATGTTTTTGAGATGAAATGATTTAAAAATCAGAATATAATAGCACTTTTAATAGTGTTCACCAAATGACATGGTAAATCTGCACATACATGCACTTGCAAGAACACGAAATGAGTAAAATGACAAATATATTTAATATAGCCAATTTTCAATTATATATGATGAATTGCTTTTAAAATGGATGCATTAAAAGTGTAAACATTTTGATATGGTCATTATGTATGTGCATGTATTTGCGTGTGTGTAAACCCTAAAATGACTAAAATACCAGATTGCCTTATTTTATGAAGCTTGTCGGGAATAAGACACCAGGAAGACATAAGGAACTTGGGGGAGCATTTAGTGAACATCTGAAATGGTTCCCAATACAATTAAAACTAGTTGACTGAGGATTTAATGATTAACATTATTTTCTATCTGAATTGAAATATTTTTCTATTTTAAATTAAGAAGTAAACTTTGAGGTCAATGGAATGATCATTAAAGATTTTATTTATTTATTTATTTATTTTTGTCTACTGATAATGGGACAGAATCTAGTTGTTACTGTTAAATGTATCTGCCACCGAAAACCTGAAAAACAATGCAACTTTTATAAGGAAAAGCAATGCAACTGTTATAAGGGTGTTTACCAAATAGGAACTATTCAAATCAGTAGAAGATGTAATAGAAGTCTGCGGTGCAATGGTGCAGCCTTTGAAGCGATCTTGTTTGTAGAAGCATTGCTGGGAGTCAAGGCTTTTGCTGTTGTCTAAGATTTGCTGCTGCCAGTTGATTTTTTGGAGCAGCCACTTAAGTCGAAGATCAATTGGAATTCACCGAATTGCCCAAACTGAATCCACAGAGAGCAATTGAGCCGGTTGACTGCATAACTTCACCTTTTTGGGAGACTTCGGACCCATTACATTTTCCTCTTTTTTGGTGGCATTTTATTCTACAATAAGTCTAAGCAGTTGTAATTGCCATAGGTGATAATATAATAGAATTAATCATTTTCTTTGTCACCAAGCTATAAACACATGGTAGATAGGAGCAAACATGCTTACATTTTTCATCTTTATCATTTGTTATTGAACTCTTCACAATGCATGTTGCCATTCTATTATCATATACAAGTGTCGGCTCAGCTTAAAATAGGTCAGTTCATCATGGTCATCATAAAATTCAACAACCGTGACATAAAAGTGATAGGCAACCCATTTTTTTTTTTATAAATAAATAAAAAGATCTTCCAACCTTCATTAGATACATGGAAGATTAAGAAAAACAAACTGGAGCCTTCACATAGTCACAAGTAAAAAGACATTGATAGGCAAACCACTTATAAATAAATAAACAGATCCTCCCAACCTTCATTAGATATTGGGAAGATTAAGAAAAACAAATTCCTTTTTTGAAATAAAGAAACAGATCGTCCCAACCTTCATCAGATATTGGGCGATTAAGAAAAACAAACGGTAGCCTACACATAATATGATGGAATCAATTGACGATTCCCATAATCATACTGGAATCAATTCACGATTCCCAACATCAATTGGAATCAATTGACGATTCCCATACTGACCAGTACTGACACTGACAAAAACAGCTGGAGCCTTCACATACAAAAAACATTGATAGGCAACCAATTTTTAATAAATAAACAAATCGTCCCAACCTTCATTGGATATTGGGAAGATTAAGAAAAACAAATTGGAGCCTTCACATAATATGATGGAATCCATTGGCGATTCCAAAATTTTTACAAGTGCTGACATTGACAGCAAATTATTAATTCATGTAACATAATGTGCAGAGACATTTCGGGGTTTACGTTGAAATTAAATAAGCACTAATATAATGTCATATTTTTTTGTAACATGTGACATGACATATTGCGGCATTAGCCAGAATCTTTATCACATGCATTCAGTGTTTTCCCTAAGAGCCAGCAATCAGGTAAATTGACCCCTTTAAATGACAAAATTGTTGCTTTAGAATAACAATTTGTTGTAAGATCCACAGAGATTTTGTGATCTCTAATCCTTTACTTTGAAATAAATGGAAAACACTGATGCATAACAATCTATCGTCATATGTGCAGTGTACTACTTATCATTATTCTCCCATCCAATCAGATGGGAGGCATGGAGGGCAGCACTTTTTGTGTTCTGAAGGTACTTCTTCACGAACCGGTGGTCGCAGCTGCTGTCTTCAGGTGGACCCCATCACTTGCCAAGTATTTCATGTCTGCGTTCCAGAAACTGCAGTGGTGCCAAATTTAATTATTGCTGGTGAACTGGTGATATTGACGGTGTAAAAGTTTATTATTGTCAATCACTGTCGCCTACTTGAATGGATGTCTGCTGACCAACTTGAAAGTCGATTAATATTCTCTTGAGCTGGCTAGCTCGCGGGTCTTGAGACCGCCCCTGGCTCATATTAACAATTTAAATGTATGTATCTGTAGCCGTGAATTATCGAAATCTGGTTCATTCAGTTAAAAAACACAAAGCAACTCTTCAAAAAAGGATTGACCTATCTGCACTACAGTGCGCGGTTTGGGAGATCGGGTTTTTACCTCCATGCTGACTAATCCGAAATCGATTAAAACAATTGCACAATCCATCAAACTGTTCAAACTGATAACGCATCTGAGGTGGTGTCACAGGAGTAGAAAATATAGCTTTAAATCAGAGAAATTTGAATATCTCTCTAAATTGATTCTAACCTCATGTTTGCGTAAAATCAAATTAATTGAGCACTCGATCCCGATCAAGCCGAACCCTATCCAAACATGAGTTCGATCCCGATCCAGTCGACCCCACTCTTTTTACATTAAAAATCAATAACAACTGGAATTTTAATCTAAATTTGTCAAAAACAATATAAAAAAGATTGTATATAAATCATTTTATGAGACATAAAATTGTATGTTTTCATTTATTTTAGAAAATCAATTTATATATGGACACTTATCATTGTAATATTGTACAAAAGAGCAGAGATGCATTTCTATTTACATACATCTCATCTCATTTTAGATCTAAGTGGGAAATAACTTTAAAATGTACTGTAACGCAACTGAGGATAATATAGCTAGCGATTATGTCCAACTCTACTTCAAACTCAGGCCAGTCACAAAATAATGTGGATCCTGTGCTACTCGCAATACATGCGTAGGATTACAGATCTTTATAGATTAATGAGAACAACACTTTTCTTTTGGTAGAACGAATTGTATTCTGGAAATTTACATCAACATGACATCTTGTTAATACAAGAAATAAAGGAGAAGTGCCTAAAACGCATTCTCATACCCTGTTTATATACTTGCTGACAGCCCAATACCGTTAGGCTCCTATTAGGCATCCATTAGGCCTCTGTTAGGCTTCTATTAGGCTCCCAAATAATAGGGTCTCCTGCTACCTAACATGATTAGGCCTCCGTTAGGCTCCTATTAGGCATCCATTAGGCCTCCGTTAGGTGTTTGGCACCAAGTAATAGGGCCTCCTACCACCTAACATGATTAGGCCTCTAAGACACCCAATGTTGTTAGGATACCATTAGGCTACCTATTGCTAGTGATAAGAAAATTAACTACAAGTATAAAAGTTTACGGTAACTACTGAAATCTAATCTACTAATAACTGCATATATGTTACGCGATAAAAACACTAAAAAAAACACTACAATGGTCCCTCCTTAACAACTATGGACTTCCACTGTCCATTAAAAAAAACACGACAATTTAACAAAATAAATATATACAAACTTACTTTACCGATATAGAAAAATAATCTACATATATCTGATTAGAATGATTTTGAAAACATGTTAAAACAATGGACACAAAATAACAATTGTCAAAGCATATACTTCCTGAGCTCACTGAACACAATATAAAACAACTAACAAGTCAATAAGTTTTTTTTTTAGTCTAGTTCCTCTGCATTACATTCCCTCTCATGTTGGGCCCTAGCGTGTTCCATCATTTCACTTTGCAGATACGAAAAGAAATCCCTTCAGTCAATTTGTTCTAGTTGTAGAAATCGAGATGTTGATATTTGGTGATTTTGTCTAATTGAAATGCCATTTAGTGTTTTCGCCTTGAAGTCTTTATTTTTATAAGGCCTCTTATATTCGACTGATACCCGGCCTTCTGTACCAGTCGCGTTTAGTTCAAATCTTGCCATTTCTCTTTTTCCACACAATTCGCAGGTTCGCAAGGAATTGTGTACCTATTGTATCCCTGTTTGAACAATTCCCTTGGATTACGGCGCTTAGGATTATAAGGGCGTCCCCTTCTTCCTAGAGTTCCATATCTACAAGTTTCGGGGTTTCTCGGATTTTCATGGGTACTGTAGAATCCTTCACCCGCGCTTGGGGGCTTGGCGGTACCGGTAGCTACCTTAAAATTATATTCCCCGGTCTCAGTTCCAATTTCATATATCTGTCGGTGGACGACTTTGTGGTCCTTTGACAGTTCTCTTTCTCCAACTCTCAGGCATTCCTCTTGCATAGCATTTATGACAGCTTCCTGCAATGTCTTAGGCCTGGTTCGCTTCACTGCCAGACGAAAATCTTCGGACTGTCCACATTTGTCTAAAAATGACTTAATGGCATTTTCTTCCACTATGTCAGGGTTTTCTGGATAGGCCCGCCTGTAAAGGTCTTCAATTGCCTGTCCAAAATCCCTCAAGGACTCTCCAGATTGCCGCTTTCTTAGTTTAGCATCTGCTATATAGCGTTCCTTCATAGCAGAATGGCCAAATCGCTGTTCCATCTTTTGTTTAAGTTGTTCGTAATCCTTTTGAACTGCAAGGGGTATCCCGTAGGCAAAACTCTCTGCCTGACCTCTCAGTGTACTCAACAGTACTCGACGAGACTTCTCTGGTCCCCATGAGTTCAGCTCAGCAATATTCTCAAAATATTGATTAAATTCATTCCAAACGTCATTGTTTGCTCCGGAAAAGGTCCTCCTAACTGGATATTCATTCACCCTCGAACTCATCTCATGTTGTGTCCTCTTTATTGGAGTTGCATCAGCAAACGGCAGTTCTAAGTCATGTCCTATTCCAGGAGAACCTTGACCTACATTAGGGGCGTTAGGCCTCAGATGCCCAACCACGTTAGGTTCCTGATAGGTACCTTTTGGGTTGTTAGATGCCTTGCCACCAAATAAGCCAAAGTTTGATCCCTGATGAATTTCTGTTACCTGGTCGTTAGCTTCAGAGATTGTTCCCACATATTTCCATGATACTATTATGATCAATAATAGTATTACACTTGCAACTGATCCAAGGACAATTGTTGCATTTCTATAAGACTGTCGGACAATTTCATGATATGGAAAATGTGTCCAGGCTATATACATTGAACAACATCCAACCAAAGCAAAAAGAAACCAAATAGAAAGGGCTCTCTTTAAGCTCGGTCTAGACTCATTTCTTTCTCGGTAGACACTCATAGGAAACTCGGATTTTACAGGAGAGCAACCCTGCGAGATACTTGTGGGCCTGCACTCCTGATAATTAGGTGTGCCTGGACCTACTCGACTTGTGGGTAGCGCATCTCCCTCAAACCCTGGTGAGTTTCCAATTCCGGAGTCGTTTAAATGACTTTCAAAATCTTGTTCTACCTTTTTCGGCGTTATCCTTCTCCTAACTATTGGTGTTTCCATCCTGCTCAGTGTAGTCATAATCCAATATAGCACTTGAATAATTTCAAAGAATCCCACCGCTGCCACCAATTGTAACGCAACTGAGGATAATATAGCTAGCGATTATGTCCAACTCTACTTCAAACTCAGGCCAGTCACAAAATAATGTGGATCCTGTGCTACTCGCAATACATGCATAGGATTACAGATCTTTATAGATCAATGAGAACAACACTTTGCTTTTGGTAGAACGAATTGTATTCTGGAAATTTACATCAACATGACATTTTGTTAATACAAGAAATAAAGGAGAAGTGCCTAAAACGCATTCTCATACCCTGTTTATATATTTGCTGACAGCCCAATACCGTTAGGCTCCTATTAGGCACCCATTAGGCCTCTGTTAGGCTTCTATTAGGCTCCCAAATAATAGGGTCTCCTGCTACCTAACATGATTAGGCCTCCGTTAGGCTCCCATTAGGCATCCATTAGGCCTCCGTTAGGTGTTTGGCACCAAGTAATAGGGCCTCCTACCACCTAACATGAGTAGGCCTCAAAGACACCCAATGTTGTTAGGATACCATTAGGCTACCTATTGCTAGTGATAAGAAAATTAACTACAAGTATAAAAGTTTACCGTCACTACTGAAATCTAATCTACTAATAACTGCATATATGTTACGCGATAAAAACACTAAAAAAAAACACTACAGTACATATGTATGTCTTCAATGGATTTGGCGCACTTCATCACAACGGTTTTTATGCCACTGTCTGATTAACAGAAGTTCCTGGCTTAAATTTTCACTATTTTAACACTAGAATTTCATCAGCTGGATTTAGGTCCAAAGAGAAGACCAGCATAATTTAATCATTCTTCACAATATTCTTTTTTGCCTTCAGTCCCTGGAGGAATTTCTGCTTTGAATTGTTTACTCTGTCATGGGCCTGAAAAATATGAAACATTAATTAAGTTAATTTCAAAAATGCCAAATATAAAAAAAACAATGCTAATACAGTGAGTAATATAAACATCACACAAATATACGAAATACAAACTTTAGGAGGAAATTATTCGATTTAACAAGTTTAAGGCAATTAATTTTTTTTTACACATAAAAGAAAATAAATTGTTACTGACTACTAAAACTTTAAAGTACTTATGCTATGAAATAGGGGCATAATGGCAATGAGTAACTTTACAAATTGAACATAATTTGCCTATTTAATATCAAAGTAATGATCACATTTCCAAACACTCATCTTTCTTTCTTTTAACTCCAGTAAAATTTAAAAGGATCCATTGATTAAATGATTAATCGATAATAAAGATTTTGTGTGAGGATTAAATACGCATATCAATATGTATGTAAAAATATTTAAATATCGCAAAAAGAATAAGGCATTTTTTGTGCTAATTATATACGATAAACGTTTTCAGTAATAATTCTCACTACTTATGTAAAACAATTTTGTTTTACAGCGGATATACAGCTTATTCTTTTAAATTAAATGAAAATTATTCATAAATAATTGTGAAGAAATGGTTTATTCTTTAAATTTGTATGCGCCCGGATCGATAGATCTAAGGTGTATATTGTTTATGTCCTTCTGTTTATCTGTTTGTCTGTTCAGCTGTTTGTCTGTCTGTCTGTCTACTGTCAATTTGAATCTTCGCCATAACTTTTTAACTTTGAGAGGTAGAGACTTGATATTTGGCATGCTCAACTTAAAAAGTGCTTTCAAAAGACACCAACTTCAATGCCCTTGTGACCTTGACTGTGACCTACATGCTTAAAAAATAGTTCTTTCAAACTTTTACCATAACTTTTGAATCGTAGGAAATGGAACCTTCATATTTGGTATGCATATTCCACTAATAAAGTTCTTTCAAATGACATTGAGATCAATGACCTAGTGACCTAGACTGTGACCTATATGCTAAAACAATTTTTTTTTAACTTTGTTACCGCCGGCCGCATAGTGTTTCACAAACACATCTTGTTGGATACAAAAAAAGACTTACTGATCACCATGACCAATTTAAATATTTGATACATAATGACATTGTATTGTAGCTCAAATCTCAGGATAAATACAAATCTGCCTTTTGAAAAAATTATATATCTGCTTAAAGCCTTACGTACAATCTAGATTCTACTCCTAAACCAGACACAGGACAGTACATGATAGGGTACAGCATAATCAAGAATGCAAAGGTAAAATCCGTAACCATGAATACTATTGTTTAAGAGTTGACTTCTAGATTGGTTCAAAAGTTAAAATACATGTACTAGGTTTGAGTGGACTTGGTTATCAGTCGGTCAGGTTATATATATATATATATATATATATATATGTATATGTACATTACCACATCATTGAAAGCATAAAGCTCTCCTGCTCGTGGCTGCTTGATCACAAAAAAATTCCTAAATTTTATCTTGATGCCTCAATCTTTAATCTTTATTGTGACGTCATATGACATTGTAAGTGAACACGGGTTTGTTTTTATCCCAATTGAAATGAACAATCAACATTCATTCAACGGTGTTTCTTACACTGCGACTGGGTATCACGATCAAAGTAAAATATCTGAATTTGCTTTACATATATTTGTTTTGGTCAATATTTTAATGAGCTACAAAATATTAATGATCGAGCTGCAAAATATTCTTTCTGATTTGACCATTGTCAGAATGAAAGAAGATTGTACATGTTGGCCGTGGGTTGCAGCAATGGGTTATGTATAACTTGACTTGATACCTTGCTGATTAACTACAGAATACTGCAACTGCAGATTTTAAATTAAAAAAAACAATTCATTTATTTCTTTATCATTCTAATTCAATTGTAAAAATTGACCTTTAAAATCACATGGGTTTAACATGTTTAAATGCCTTAATCGCTCAGAATTTTGAGTTTTTAATTTTTTGTAAGACTAAACCTGTTTCACATCATCTTTACCATTTTTATATAATCTGATTAAAAAATACACATTGTTTACATACCCTCTGAGTGGTTGTAGTGACTGCACTGATGATCTATTGGTTCCTTGGATTACTACTTTTCCATTTAAAGCATAATATTTTCGCTGAAATATTCACAGGACACGCAATAATATATAAATTTTCGGATTTGACATAAAGTTCATCATGTTGAATTGTCCATCACGTTTCCATGCTTACACGTTGCACACTAGGGCTATTCCACCTACTGAAATCGCATCACAATAAGGTCAAATCATCGCATTGTTAGCTGTAATCAATATCAAATAATTATGTTACGATAACATCATAATTTCGCAAGATGAAGGTTTACTTCCAACGTCCACTGTGTCGTCATTTTGTTTCTTTATGAATGCAATACGACAAAACGAAATTCGTTAAAAATCGCTAATTTTTTGGTAAAAAGTGAAAACAGATAAAGGAAAGTCATTTAATACAAATAACAAATAAAAATTACCCCAAAAATTATTTTTTATGGCTTAAAATAGCGATGTTGTTTTTAATTATCCACTTCCAGTAGGATAATCCTACTTCCGGTAGCATTACTAGCATTGACCTAGTTTTACGCCAGCATCAGGATAAGGATCAAACCAGGATCAGGATAAGGATAACTAGCATCAAAATCAGCAAGCAAAGGAAGCATCAAAATCAGCATTGATGCTGTAACAAAATTATTCTCTGCACTGTATGTACTTAACATTTAAAAACGGTCCAGTAATGGGATTTCTTGACTAAATAGAAAGATATCGCCCCACAAATACCGCCCTGTTTAGCGTTTGTATTAAGTTTAGATACTTCATGTTTAAGGGCCTATAACGGAGTCCATAATGCAAATTTTTACGCACAAACGATTAATATGATAGATAACACTATATACTCGAATATTTCAGAATATTCATAGTGTTTAAATTATCTGAAAGCAATTGTTTTAATTTATATAGTATTTGGGTGGGATAATTTCTGCATTTTGCAAGGCAACTTCAACGGCAAAAACCTCATTTGGAAAAAAATTCTGTTAATAAATATTTCCAAATTTATAATTGAATGCCTGTCCTTCATCGTAATTATTTACTGCATAAATATCACATGGTGAAGCTTACCTCAGTATCGCACAGGACATCGTTGAATTAGACGTAAGAATGATAAAACGCTTCACGTTTGTATTTTCCGAGTGCGGAAAATCAGTTGTGACGTCACACGAAAACATAAACATTCAAAATTATCTAAATAGAGAGAATCTCTGCTACTAAACACGAAAAAATACTCATTAAAAAAATCTGCTTCCGAAATTTATCATGATACATTGACTGTGACCTGTTAATTATGAAATAAAACTGATCATGACGGGTGTGTTTACTTGATCTCACTGCACTGAGAATTCAAACACTACGTCTATGACGTCACTGACATCAGACTGCAGGGAAAAGAGAAACAAATGTGTGGCTTAGGCAAATTCACAATATATAAATGATGGCATGATCTTTAAAACGTTTATCAATAATAATTTCTAAAATTAAATGTTTAAAAAAACAATTATAGAATTTAGAATAGAATTATTTAAGAACTTTTTATCATCACCGATTATGACGTAATATGTCTTTTTAGTCATGTGACATGTGCTCTGTCTCCCCTTACTAAATCTAGACAATGCTTATTCCTGGTCGTAAGCGGTTTTTGTAAGAAGAATCCCTCTGATGATTTAGAGGTCCGCGTTTCCTCTGTTCCTGATTTATATTGTTTGAATAGACTTCTGAGGTTGAGAACTGTTCGTTATCTTCATATTTGATCACATTGTTTTCTTATATAAAACTTTTTCCAGCTGAGGAATTTGGCGATAGAAAAGTCATGGGGTTTTGGTCCGGGAACGAGAAGCGAACCAAAACCTCCGGGTCACGAAGCAGGTGCCCTTCTATTATGCTTCTGTCAGAAGGTATTTTAGAAGATTCACGAAAGGATAGCATAATATTTCAACGAAGATGGGCATAAATTGCATAATTAGATAAGTGGCTTTTGTTAATCATGTGAACATCATATTTTATGCATACATATCCTACAGTTATTGTAAGACAAAAATAAAACAAAAACAATATATTCATGATTGATATTTACATTTTGAAATAGGTTTGCCTTCTTAGTAATGTCTATATTAGTCGCTAAGAGGAAACCTATGTCAGTGTCCGCCAATACATGCGTTTTTAAAAGGTATTGATAAAAAAATCATGACTTCCGCAATACGAGGAATTGTAAAGACGTTCTCAGGTCTGTGTTATAACAATAGTACATAGGATGTAATAGCAAAAAAAATATAGCATAAGGAAATAAAATGATGAGCAAAGGTCTTTCTTGATAGAAACAGGACTCATGACATTTTTGATTGAGAATTAAACAATAAATTGGTTATTTATTTGTAAAAAAAAATTAAAAATGAAAAATTAGCGACAGTGTTTATAAAAAGATTAAATTGAAATTACTATTATTAACATTATTGAATGCTTAACTTACGCGAAACGATATTTACTTTTGGTATTTAAATATCCTGCAAAAGCAAATTTAGGCAAAATTAATTTCGTTCTTTTACAAAACACATCAAAATACATGTAAAAATACTGCCTTTGTTGAATGTCAAAAATTTGTAACATTCGTGAAATATTGACAATTTATATTTACATAATGATTTTTTCCCTAATTATTTTAAAATCAATCAATGAAAGTATGTGCCAGTACCCCCTAGTACTTTTGTAATAAATATATATTGATATAAAATATTAATAAAAAATCATGGGATTGTTAAACTTTGTTTTGATCTCTATTACACGGGATACAACTGAACTAAAATAAACCACACGGAAATTATTGAATGAACACAGCTAGGTCTACGTCTTCTACAGTTAGAGACCCCCACCCCTCTGACTCCATCCTTCTCAACTCAGCAGTGATTTCCTTCGTATATATATAGTTCTAAATTTGAGAGCGATATGAATTAAATATTTAAACAAACATAATTACATGTGACACAAAAAAGCTTAGGACAGCTCCAAAAAATTTTTGGATAACTTCTTCCAAACGACTAGCTAAAATGACCCGACTTAAAAAACTTTTTAATAACATTTTTGTGAATATGTTACCTGATTATCATCCTGAGTCGGTAGACGGCCAACAAGATATTTCGAAGTATTTATGATGTTTTTGGTATTATCGAGGATAAAATATACAGGTAGTGGCGTGACATTTTTTCCGGGAATTTTTTTTTACTTTAACCTGTTTTCCTTATTTTTATTAAACTATAAATTTGTATATTCATGTTATAGTTTTGCTTTCCAGTAGTCTACCTTTGTGCTGAATTGGAGTTGTATTGAAATCAGCTTTAAACTGTTGATCGAGTAGCATTTTGAAAAAAAATCACAGAAATTTCTTTTTTATTAACGACGACACATCGAAATAAAAAAAAACGATGAAAAGAATTATGTTTCTTAGTATAGTCTACTTGTGTGCCAGGTAATATTGAAATCAAATCAAAATTGTAAGAGGAGCAGCATTTATAAAAACTTGAAGACAAACGGACGCATTGCTATCGTATAAGTTCTTTTGGTCTTACCAGAAGAGCTAAAAATACTAATTTTTTTACGATCCATTTTAACAGGAAACTGACAAAAATACTGTGTATAAAACTAATGACAATTAATTAGGTTCTGAAATCGCATCTTCCTGGATGAACGATTGGGTTCTTGTTCATATCTTTCAAAGTAAGAACATTTAAGTTTGATAAATTTTTCTCTTGCCAAATTTATTCATACTTATATGGGACATCGCCTTGTAATATTAAAGCTGAACACTACTAGTAAATAGGCATACTCCGTCATATTAACCGTTCTTCAACGATCTCCCTCCAACCCGTATATAAGGAGTAGATCACTAGTCTGTTCAATGTATTTCGCTGTAGAGATCCGACGAGTGCAGACGTATATCATACACTGCGTGCTACTCAATCTCGATGAAATTATCAAATTTTACGTATTTTTTTCAAAACAGGGCAAAACTACAGGTCAATACAATATTTACAAATAGAAAATGCACGTAAAAATGCACGTAAAAACAATAAATGAACGAAAAAAAAATCTAAGAATTTTAAAAAATATGTTATATGGGTGCTAAAAGTGTAATATAAACTGTAGAAAAGTATACCAAGCCACGTGAATTTATCAGGAAAAGCAAATTGGTAAAAATCAGCCTAGTATATGATATTTTGGATTTCTTGTCATTTTGCTTTTCCTCATACAATTTGCCTGGCTTGGTATATTTTCTAAAGTTTATATTACACTTTAAGCACCAAGATAACGTATTCTGAAATTTGTTTTTACCTGTAAACCCTTACTGAGTGTGATTTGTCTATATTTGCTATTTTATTGAAATATTACTAATATTTTTCACTTCTTAAGAGACAAAATTCTAAGAAGTATCATGACTTACATGTGCATGTAACATACTGGTTTCGCGTAGCTGCAGATCTGTAGCTCCCTGGATGAAAAAAAAATTGGATAGACAATCTCTGGTTTGTCCATTATATTTTTTTTCGACCAGAGATCTGTAGCTCTCTGGTAAAATAAAATAAAATTTGAAAAGACAATTCTGGTTCGTCTATCCGATTTTTTTTCAACCAGAGAACTAGAGACCTGCAGATTGGGTTTTGGTGTCATCATCGGACTTTGGAGTTTTACCTATGTTTCTATACCATTTAACACAGAATAAGGAGCCCGATTATAGAGCTGTAATTTTCTCTCAAAGAAATACTTTGCCTGTTATAAAAGTAGATATTGTAAGATAACGCAGGTATGGTAAGGTTACAACCAAAAATTCTACTTGCCTGTATGATATGACGTCATAGTAAGACATGAAGTTTAAAAGATAACAATTTCTTTAAATCGATATCAAAGATTGATTTGAGGTCGCAAATTGGATCAAAATATGCAGATGCATAATATAAACGGAATTTTGTTCTTTCTGGGTCTCTGTATTTATCACAGGGGTTAAATTCTAACGTCATCATAACTGTTGATCATGCAGTAGCAGAGTGAAAGTGAAACGTAATGAGAATATTTATGTAAACAAACACAATAATTCGGAGTTTAAAAACATTTAGAATGAATATAATGTGTGATTCATGTTGGAATAAAGCTTATGAATAAGGTATGCTAATATAACTCCACAGTTTCTTCGTAAAATAAAAGCAGAAAGGGTGTTTACTTGCCGATCAGCCTTTCCTCTGTCGTTCGTAACATAAAAGATGCAAAAGTTCAACACTACGTCGCGTACTTTGAAACTTAATTATGGTTTCTATCTACAGTTCTTATTTTATTGTTTTTGGAAAGTGCTGCTAGAATCGTATGGTTAACGGGAATTGATGCATTTTTTTTCGATGTTATGAACAAAATGTAAAAATTTTGGGAAGGTGTCCTCAGAAAGTGTTGAATAATTATTTCTGTGATAGGACAGTAAGATTCTAGCAGCACTTTTCATAGTACAGATATGTTTTTACATAACTATGATTACAAATTGAAATTAATTATCCCCGGGGTAGTGTTGAACTTTTCACTTTTTCATTAAGGCATTTTTCTAATTATAGACGTCACGTGGTGACGTCGTGGTGCAGTGCCTCTTGTAGTATATGTCTCATTGACGTCTATAGAATGCATAATGATAGCAAAAGATTTATCCATGACTTTTCCGATTTGTGTTACATGTAATAAAAAAGGGTTAATTCGCCGAATCCTGATCCATGTGCTGCCTTAACATACCCGCGTAATTTTTAGCATCGTCTTTTATCTGATATCCAGTGTAAGAATTCTACAAATACTCCATTTCTCGCCATTATTTGTTAGTCAATGCAATAAAAGTAAGTAAAAATGATAAGAACCTTCTCTCCACCTTTTCTTTATTCCGGTTCTTTTTATTGATCTGTAGATTTTTGAAAAAAAAATCATCGCATCTAACTCAGAAGAGTGCTGTTTTTCCTAATCATTTTGTTAAAGTATGTTCAAGATATAAATACGAAAAAGGATCATAAACTGACTGCTAAATGAAGTACTTTGCCATTGAACTCGGTTCGTTTTATGATAAGATTTTTTATGGTGTTTTGCAAATATTTTTCAAAAGCCCTGGTGTGTGTTTCAAGTCTACTCTGTGAAAAAGGTGAAGATAACGGACAGTGATCTATCTCTGAAAACTGCAAATAATATAAATCTGTGGACAGGGTAAAAAAACACGGACCCCTGAAAATTCCAGAAGTAGGATCAGGTGCCTAGAAGGAGTAAGAATCCCTTGAAATAGGACCTCTGAAGTCCCGAATCAAGGCAGATGACATTTTACACTTATTTTACCCTAGTCACCGAAAGAGCTCAGAATTTCTTTACCCTAGTCAAAAATTTACTTTACCCTAATCATGCTCAAATGTTGTACCTGTAATCAGCGCATGTCATGCCGACTTTTTGCAATAGTTGTTCTTCAGTATGAAATATTTCAATTTTAACAGCAAAATGTATTATGTAGGTCTTTATAACGCTGAAACTAAGTGCAAATTGATCAATGCGTATTTGCCTGTCGCCATCTTGGACTAGGGTAATGCATTTTACCCTAGTCCATTTCTACACAGTGCTATTACTGAACCCTTTTCTGCCAGACTGGAATTAAAAATTATTCCATTTTAAGCATATAAACACACCTTGAAATATGCTGAGGAAGGACAATGCTCTCCTCTTGACCAAGTAAGGTTAAGGATTCTGCAAAGACTTGTGTTTCAATTGAAATTTTGTAATTTTACCAAGAATGAACAACATAAATTATTTATTATTGTTAAGAGAGTTGTTAACTTTAACAAAGATTGTGTTGCTTTAATTGGAAAACAAAAATTCTGTGAAATCTTTCAAAATGCTTTATTATGAAATATCTTCTTTTATAGTTTTTAATTTTGCATTACTTTATTTTCATGAGTAATATGATAAATAATATTGTTTTTTTGTTTACAAATAAGCAAGACTATTCATGAATAGTGCGTGGATTTTATTCATTCATGAACATTCGTGAATAGATTTTATGAATTATTCACGAACAGTTCATATAGATGCATTAAACTTATTATTAGCTAATTCTTGAAATGGTGAATCTTCATGTATATGACTATTCATGAATTATCCATGAAAAAAAATATTCATGAGTTATCCATGAAAAAAAAATATTCATGAATATTCATCAACTTTCTTTCATGAATAAAAATTCATGATTTGAAAATGTCTAATAAGTTAAAAATGTAAAAGGATCTTCGTTATTATTTTATGAATAAAATGCCTCAAAGAAAATCGTGAATTATTCATGATTATCTCGCAGGGGTAAGGTTCAAAACACTTTCCATTACGCATAGCGAAATTCAGCGATTCAAATTTAAACGTAACCAAAATGTGTGACAAGAATTTTAATAAATAAGAAAAGTATCTTTCATCTAAATATTTTTACAGTGTACTGTTCGTTATCTCCGTTTACAGTGTACTGTTCGTTATCTCCATCTACTTCATCGATGTGATTTTACTTTGAGGTAAACATGATATTCCCGTTAGTCAGTCAGTCCCATATGTCGTCAGTTCTGTTATATTTTCTTTCATGATCATGTAATTGTTTAGCTGAAACACCGCAGAAGTAATGATTTGTTTCATTTTTTTTACAATGAACTCTAGGTTAAGAAAGTAGTTCTAATTGAGAAATTTATCAATGTATAAACTTTTTTCTTGAATTTGTTCACGTCAAATCAAACACGGGGGATTAAAAAAATCAGATTGGAATTTAAAAAAATAACATTATTCTTTTTTAGGTTTATGCTATTTGATTATTTAGTAATAGCCTTTCAATGGATCACATACCTCGATTATCAGAGGCGGCTTATGTTGGACTGTGTTGTGAAGCGGGGAGTCCTACGGAAGTGAGGTTCAGGAGGGAATTGATAGACACTGAGGAGGCTGTGAAAAATTCTTGGAAGATCAGAAGTGGGTATGACAAAATGCAGAGTGGGAGTAGACGTGAGGGATTCAGAATGAATACTTCTGATTTAGATTGCATGTTGTGGCCTACAGACCACAAGGTGATATGTGATCTCTCTCAGATTAGTCTCTACCGTATCCCACAACACACTGTGATCCTGATGGAGTGTGATGATACACCCCCGGGATTTACTAGATTAAAACTGATGAGTCCCTCAAATAATAGAAAAATCAGATCATCCTGTCTATTTATGAATAGCGAAGTTTATATTTCTAGTGTGTTATTCAGAGATACCCATTTCCGATCTATCAAGTCAAGATTTACCTTTGCCGCCTCTTCCTTCCAACACGGGCCTTGTTCTACATACATTCGCGGCCAAAGTGCAGAAGCAGACTTCGCTATTTGTTTCTGCTCACATCACTGGCCAATGATAGCTCTACCGTGGGTACGAAGATGTCGTCAACTTGGTTGGCCATCTGAGACTGTTCTATCAGAAATATTAAGTGGGGGATTTCATGTTGTTCCTATCGGTAGCACACCTGAAAATGGGGAAGAATGGAGAATCTCATTCTCAAAAGCGGAACAAAAACTTGTGTATTCAATGAATCACTGTCAGTTTTTGTGTTACGGTCTCTTCAAGTTTTTTCTAAATGAAGTAATTAATTTTAAAAATGATACACCTATTCTATGTTCATATTTCATAAAAACATGCCTATTTTGGTTAGTCCAGAATGATAATTCCTTAATTTGGACACCGGGTAACTTATTATCATGTTTCTGGGAATGTTTTAAATTATTGATTTACTGGGTACATATTGGAGAATGTCCAAACTTTTTTCTTCCCCAAAATAACATGTTTAGACTGAAAGTTACTGGGTCTGTACAAGCATTAACGTTCAGTCAGTTGTACGATTTGTATCGTAAAGGGATACCTGGTTTACTATTATGCGAAACCCTGAGACCTTACCTCAGTAAGGCTATTTTATATAGAAGATTGAGGGTCTGTACTGACGAAAGCAGTATCATATCTAATGCTAAACTAGATGTTAACTTCTTTAAAGAACTATATTTAAACACTTATGCGCTTATTGATGGTATTGACAAATTCAGAGTTTACATGAAAACTATAAAGCAAATGATTATTGGAAACTTAACACCATATCAGATAGTAACGTTACAATACATTACATCAGATTTGTTACGTAACATTGCCTTCTTGATTCAGAGTGGCGTTTCTGCAAATCGATGTTGCAATAAGGTTTATTACAAAATTAGTAAAATATCCATATTGCCTAAAATCTCGTGCAGATTTGGTTGTGCGTCAGACATTATGTATCCTGCTTTGTACTTGTACAGAGAATGTAGATTTGAACATTCATTGCATTGTTTACATAAAGCGCAGGAGAAAATGCCACATCCATATATTCTGAATTATGCTAAAGATGTAATTTATCTTCGTGTTAAAATGCGTCTTGGAAAAACAATAAGGAACAGTGTAGTGAAAGACATAGTGTTATACAATGACTACACTTACATTAATGAACTAGTAATTGAACAGAAGATCAGTGAGAAGAATGGCTGGCCTGTATTATGTATCCCACCCCTAGTGATGTTACACATGTTGTTTATACTGAATCACCACAGACTGGGTGACACTGTCAGGTCACAGCAATCTCTACAGGATCTACAGACTCTGATTCTCTATGATGACGGGGTTAATGTACCCAAAGATCAAAGAAATATTTCATGGGAAATACTCGGAATCTGTCAACAAATAACTGGAGATGTATTAGGATCACTGGAATCTTATCGATCTTCGTTACAAGAAGATTCATTTCACAATATTAAAGAAGCGACAATGTTAAGAATTACAACACTTACTCGTGGAGAAGTGTAATGTTTTTGGTTTTTGCTAACTTTAAGATGTTGAAAGATGTTTCTTTAAGCTATTTTTTAGTAAACATTTTAGTTAACATTTTTTTTACAATTCGACCGTCCAATCATTTCTTTTGTTACATAAAGGTTTTTTTTCTTCTTTATGCTACTGAAAATTTTATTTTTTATTCTAGATTTTTTTATGTAATTTCATATATAGGCGGTGAATCTGCGGTATATTGTTCCTCTTTGTACTTTGTTTTGAAAAAAACATATATTATTAAATTTGACGATGTTTTTACATGACTATATTTCTGAAAATGTTGTTGAAGATTATGCTACTGAAAATTTTATTTTTTATTCTAGATTTTTTTATGTAATTTCATATATAGGCGGTGAATCTGCGGTATATTGTTCCTCTTTGTACTTTGTTTTGAAAAAAACATATATTATTAAATTTGACGATGTTTTTACATGACTATATTTCTGAAAATGTTGTTGAAGATTATGATAGTATGTAGGAAAATCAATACATTTTTTCTGAAATAAATGTACTCTTTTATTACATAACATATCTAACAAACATCAATTAAACATTAATTTATATGCATTCCTAAATTTTAGAATAAATTAAAAAAATGACTAACACTTATCTCTAGTTTCCTTTCTTGGATATATATCTCAGTTGATTCGTTATGCAAGAGCATGCTCTACGTATGAACAATTTCTAAAACGAGGTAAATTTTTGACAAAGTTGATGAAACAAGAATAGAATATCAGCAGTCTCTTTTAAAGTCGTTTCGTAAGTTCTATGGTCGATACAATGACTTTGTCAGCAAATACAATTTATCATTGAGTCAAATGCTGACTGACGTTTTTTATACCAATTGTAAGTCAGTAATTTATATACTGAATTGACGACGGATTTTTTCGTTATTTCACGATCATGACAAGGAGCACACGATGGTGTGACCGGTCAGCAGGGGATGCTCACTCCTCCGTGGCACCTGATCCCACCTCTGATGTTTCGGAGGTCCGTGTTTGCTCTGCTCCTATTTTGTATTGTTTTATGGACTTTGAAATTGAATATTGTTCGCTATCTCAACTTCCTTTTTGGAATAACTG
>NW_026925056.1:0-12500 GCF_032062105.1 Saccostrea cuccullata
GTCATCGAAGTCTTGAACCTGCATATGTTATGTGATTGCAATTTTTACAACTAAACAGGCATATGAAGAATTCAAAGCATTCAATTGAATGCTGGGCTAATATCACATTTTGATTTTTTAACAATTGGAGAATTTTCAGTTTTTTCAGTGTAACTTCTCTGTTATGAATAGTGAAAATTTTCATTACTTACCCATGTCGTAACTAATGACAGACTCTTGTTTTTAGCTTTCGCATCCTCTAGGAACCTCCTCATGTAGAAGTACGTGCGTGTATCTATTGTGTTGATTCTGGTGTCATTGGTGGTTGGTTTGTAGGCGTAGTGTTTCAAGGCTGTAAAAATGGAAGACAGGTTTGTGTTTCTAGACTGCCACAGTACAGCAGAGTCGGGGAATTCAGAGATAAAGTCCTTCAGTAAGGAACCCAATCCAAGATTAACAGACGTGTCGTCGAAATCTGGTGGAATCTGAAATACCCGCTTGTAACCTTCCCTAGAAATAGGAGAACAGCTAATTGAGAATATTTTCCACTGATAATACCCATTGACTTCTTACTACGTGGAAATCCGACTTTACTCTTATGTGCCATAACAAATGAATTAGAATAAGAATGATTGCAATGAAGAGATCAATATACAGATTTGGTTTGACACCTTGTTGCTAGAAGTCTTTTGATGGTTTCTGTCACGTGATGGAGACCTAGTTTATCCAGCTCCTCGTATACAGGCTCCCAGTCTATAAGGTAAGTGGAGTTGAAGAGATCCAGTAGGTTGACTGGTGTACTTACATATCCCTAGATTAAAAAGACAAAATACTGCATGTAGTAACCAAAACTGTGAAAATGGTTACCAAGTACTTTTCCAGAATCTTATTGAATAGGATACAACAATGATTCGCGATGCATGTGACTGAAAATGGGTGCAGTTATATACATGTGAGAACTGATGGCTTCAAGCTTTATTTGGATACGATTGAACTCTTTAGCGTTCTTACAGATGTTTAAAAATATCGTGGAAATTGGAAAGAAGATAAAGACGTTGAAAGAATTTTAATCATTTTCTTGGTTTAACCGGTAATAGTCTTTTTATGTGTTATCCAAATATTGCAATAGAAATTTGTCCAAAAAGTAGTATAGAAGGGAAAAACAAACCTTTGCTTGTTCATTGTAAATTTGTGGCCAGAACGCCATTATGGAATTTGTATAGTTTAGGTTTTTATTATGATGATCCATGATAAAGTTGATGGACAAATCCAGCATCTGAGCAGTTGGTTTTGGCGCCTTTCCAAAATTGTACGCTTCCAAGAGACACGTTGTTACCCATGCTGTCGCGAACATATTATTATCGAAAACTCCAAAGGAATACCGAAGGGTAGAATCCACCGGATCTCCATGGAAGTACATTTTAACATCACTTTCGTAGGATCCGGGAAACTTTGCCCATACTAATGGTGGCACTGCTGGGTTATACCTTGTTGTCTGCATATTTTGAAGTTTATGGAATAGAGCATTAATTGTGGAAGTCAAATTTGATGCAGCAGACACATCTCCAACAAAAAGTATCGTTGTAACAATTAAAACCACCAACATATTTTGGCACCTAGCTGGAACCATCTTATAAAAGTATACAATATATGGCACGGTTTTCTAGAATGATTTCCGGAGAGGTCCTTATCTGGAAATATGACCTCTTATCTGCCCTGCGGTGACCTTCACCCTTAGAAGCCCTCGACTAGCACTTTGACGAATGCTCACACATTAAGACGAGAATCGGACAACCTTGATATTTGTGAATCACTGATTCTTTATGTGCTATGTGAACAACGCACATTTATATCCCATGATTCTAACAAATTAAAGTTAAACAATTATACTTATCAATGAAAAATTGGTACAGTGGACCGGAAGTATGTGCACACGAGATCTGCAGATGTTGTTTCAAACCAGAAAGAAGGAGGAAATCGACATCGATTTTAAAAATCTTCTGCCAAACGCCCAAAATTAGTGGTATTCTTCCACGTTCCTACTTTTATGCTCCCGTAATCGAAGATTTGGAGGTTAATAGTTTCTGCCCTGTTCGTCCGTCTGTATGTTTATCCGCAAAAAAAACTTTAACCTTGCCCATAACTTTTCAGAAGTGTGCAATGGCTTTCATCTATCACAGGTGTATTCCTTTTGACAATCATTCTTCGGGCACCACCAAATTTGACCTTGGGATATATTTTGCATTTGAAAAAAGTCAACACTTAGCCATAAGTCGCCCTACGAGGACATGAGTTTCACAAACACACCTTTTTCCAAGTTGAAATAGACTCTTTAAGATTCGTCCCTTATCTGTCTCATGAGTACGAGATATTTGATATGATCTCATTTGAATAGTGATAACATTTTGTATCAATTTAATTTCTCTACTTCAGTAAACAATTTTAACTTCTTAGTAAAAATTGATCCTTCTTAAAGTGATCAAAGGACATTACATGATTTTTTTTATCCGAGGATTTAACAGGGAATTAGCATTTGCTGAACTATCATCTCATTGGAGAATGTAATTTACATGTATCTCATTGGAGAATGTAATTTACATGTATTTAATTTATTATCATACTTTGAATATTTAAAGTATCAACATCAACACTAAATTAAAACAATTGAAAAGTTACTTAAAAGAATGATATGTAGTATCACTATGACAAAATGGTTTTTGTTTCTTCATCGCCCTTTGCAGTTTTACACATTAATCAATCTTCTGCATGTATTCTTTTCTTGTTTGAAAAAAACAATACATGTGCAATGCATCTTTCAAAGTACATGTGTACAAAAAGATCATTTTTTATTTACAGAGGTGATTTATGATAGGTAGGCTGGTTTTCAATGTATTTGCCATCATACATCATTTTTAGCAATGTTATTAAACGTCGAAAGGGCTAACATGCTGGTAACGTACGTATATGGCTCTGAACACCAGAAGGGGAAGTAATCCGGATAGCTGTTGAAGCCATGGAAATCAATGGGTGACTTGAGAGATTTAAGTTGTTGATCGTACCACGTGTCGTTGACCACACCCTCCATGCCCCGGATGTGGATTTTTGTTCCGTTAATGTATCCATTTCGGTTGTTTGGGTACCGAGAGGAAGAAGTTATCTGTTAATAAAGGCAATTTTATGTTGTTAATACTGAGGGCTTAATAAAACTTTACAGTATATTTAAGAAAAATTGAAATCGATGCATTTGGAATAGATCTAGAAATGCATTTTTCAAATTAAGCAGTGTGGTAATTTAGCAGTATATAAGACAGCTATGAAGAGACTTGCTTCGTGCCCTTTGACGGATCCTGAGAAAAATGTGTTCCATGGCTTATACTCTCCACTGAGGATGTGTTCATTAAGGAAAGACACCGAAGCTGATACCACTTTCTTTACATCCACCGGAGTTTCTGCAAAGACACTGTCAATAGTGATCATCACCTATTCCCTTCCAAAGTGGTGAAAAAAACAATTGAAAGTTCTTTCTCACCTACACTCCAGTGAAGCTGGCCAGTTTGGACGTTGAATAAAGTCCAAGTTGTAATTAGAGCATTTACTGCCATGGAGGTCGTAAAAAGACGGTCTTCGCCATATTTCTACAAAGACATGAAGGCATTTCTGTGTTTTGGGATAAATATGCAGGTATATCACGCAAGAATTCTTGAATTCTTATTGCTCTTTTGTAATTTCCTATCAGTATCTTACTACATGATGACCATTTTCATCAACGTCACCATTTCCAAGAAAATCATCATAATACGCCATGTTTTCATCAATAAAAATGGCTTTTTTGACAATAGCTTTTGTCATTGTTTCACATAAGGCCTCCTCTAACTCATGCATTACTGTTGTCATTGCCTAGAACAAAAAGACACAAGGATTAGGGACACATTAATATTTAGAAGATACACTGGGTAAATGGAATAAAAACACGAATATAAAATACATCTAGAACATAAGTCGTCGTACAGGATGCGGTAGACCACCGGTACGGTATCTGCGGTTCAGAAGATTGTATGTCCGTGCCACGAACCAGTAAAACTCCATTACTGATGGGTAGTAAGTTAACGCGAGATCTGGACGAGAAGAGAAGTTGGTGTTGATCTGGAAGGTGATCATTGTGGAAGTGTTCAAGTAGATTTGCTGCCAAGCAAAAAGTTGGAAAACATAATAACGTTGGATATCTTGCTACGATAATACATGTATACATAACACCTGAAATTTCAGTGATTTTTAGAACCTGTACTTCGGGATCCTCCAGGATTTCGGTTGTCACAAGACCAGATAAAATGCTGTTCGTGATTCCATACAGAGCATTTGCAGACACCGTGACGTCAACGTTGTTTACGTCACCAGGAGTTACAACACCTTTGTTATATTCAGTTTTAAGGTCGTTAAAGTCTTGAATCTGCGAAAGAAAATATCAGTAAAAATACTATTTCATTCATATGTATGTCTTGTGAGTTATGTTTCTCATAAATATATATAAATATATATAAATAAGTATATATAAATATCCACACTATATAACCTACCCAAGTTGTAATCAGTGCAACTGGTTTTCTCTCTGACGTTGCTTTCTCTAGAAAACGCCTCATATAGAAATATGTACGTGTGTCTATCGTATTCACCCTTGAATCGTTTGTTGTGGGTTTATAGGCATAGTGTTTCAACCCATTAAAGATAGAGGAAAGATTTGAATTATGGGTTTGCCACAAAACGGACGAATCTGGAAAGTCGGTGATGTACTCCTTCAGAAGTGAACCTAAACCCAAGTTAACTGAGGTATCGTCAAAATCTGGAGGAATGTGAAAAACGTGCTGATACATTTCCCTACAACCGAAGTAAGATGATCCATTTACTTTATAAATCAGATAAATTTCATTAGACACTAATTCAAAGAAGGAAACATTGAAAGCTTCCTTGTTACCTTCTCTCCAATAGGTGCTTGATGGTGTCTGTGACGTGTTGGAGACCAAGAGAATCGAGCTCTTTATAAATCGGATCCCAGTCTATGAGATACGTGGTATTAAAAAGACCTAGCAGATTGACAGGGGTACTGGTAAAATCCTGTAGAAAAAGATTCGGGTTTAATTCTTTTACACATGTATTTGATTTTCACCTGAAATGACTGTAAATGTTTATGGTGTTCTAAGCATAGCACTGAATATAGAAAAAGAATCATAGGAAAGAATATTCCAACAAAATGAGATACTATACAAACCTTATATATTTCATCATATATTTGGGGCCAAAATGCCATAATTGAGTTATTGTATTTTGCGTTCTTGTTTCGATGATCCATTATAAAGTTAATGGCTAAGTCTAGCATTTGAGTTGTTGGTTTTGGTGCCTTCCCATACTTGTGTGCCTCAATCAGACAAGTTGTTACCCAAGCTGTGGCGAACATGTTATTATCAAAAACTCCAAAGGAGTACCGAAGGGCTGCATCCACGGGGGCACCGTGAAAATACATTTTGACGTCACTTTCGTAAACCCCGGGAAATTTAGTCCAAATTAATGGCGGAATTCCTGGATTGTATCTTGTTGCTTGCATATCCTGGAGTTTCTTGAAAAGATTACTTATCGTTGTTGTAATATTTGAATCACCATTAACTTGACCAATGTTTGCAATTGAAATAATTGCTAAAAGTACAAGTCCTTGCAAAAGTGTCATTGTTCTAGAATAGTATAATTCCACTTGCCGTTAGATTGCCAACAGATATTATCTTTACCGATTATCTGTGGTCATGTCAGTTCCTAAATTACAAAGTACTTATGTACTAATGTTCCTTAGTGCTCCCCTGTCTAAATTTCCATCAAGATAACTCTCCAGTATTTATCTATTTTCATCAATTAAAAATTACCTTATTTTCCTCACTTTAATAAAATATTTCCAAAAACAAGATGTGTTTGTGAAAAACTGATGCCCCCGAATGGCAGCTTATGGCAAGGGTTCAAATTTCTCAAATGACCTTATACTCCAAGGTTAAGGCCAAAAGGTCAAAATTGTTAGTAATCAAAAGAAGATCTTGTCACAATGAACACGCCTGTGAAATATAAAAGCCCTAGTGTTAAAGGTTCAAAAGTTATGGTCAAGGTTAGAGTTTTTTTTATAAGTGGGTCAAACTCTAGGGTCAAGGTCAAAATTGTTGGTAACCAAAGGAAGACAAAACAAAGCTGTGAAATATGAAAGCCACAGTACTAATGGTTCAAACGTTTAGGGCAAAAGTTAAGGTTTTTTTTTTATAAAGTGGGCCTAACACTAAGGTCAAGGTCAAATATTTTTATACCCAATGAAAGATTTTAGCACAGTGAATACACGTATGTGAAGTATAAAGCACTATCACTAACTAATCAAAAGATTTTTTTTATCAAAAGTGGGTCAAACTCCAAGGTCAAGGGGTCAAACTTGGTGACACTAAAAGAAAGTTCTTGTCACAAGGAGTGCACTTGTGAAATATGAAAGTCATAGCCAAACTCATTCAAAATTTATTGACATAGTTAAAGTGTTTGCAGACAGACTGACAGACGGATGAGCGGACAGGGCAAAACCTATATACCTCGTATTTTTCGATTACGGGTCATGATAAACAGATGAGTAACAATGTATTAAGGGGGAAAAAGCAGATTTATGTTTACATCCATAAAAATTGTTGGTAGAATTTCTTGAAACATGTTACCAGAGCGTTTCAACTAATACTAGTATATTATACAATACCGGTAGTTTTCAAAATTTTCTCAGATCTGAAAATTGTCTTCCAAATTATCAAATGAAAGTTAAATGTAGTTATTTTACCGGCGCAATGATATTTCAAATGAGATGTATCCAATAATCTACAGCCCTTTTTATCCCCCACTTTCGCGAAAGCGAGGGAACATTAAATCTCATTCGTCTGTCCGACTAAGTCTGTAAATCTGTCAATCTGAAAGTTCTGTCCGTCTGTCACAAAAAAAACTTTAACCTTGTTCATATCTTTTGAATGAGTAGAGATAGGGCTTTCATATTACACATGTATATTATCTGTGACAAGACCTTTCTAAATACACTATAAATGTTGCCCCGTGACCTTGAAGTTTGACCAACTTAAAACAAAAATCAAACATTACATTGAATATGTCATAACTTTTGATTGAGAAGAGATAGGGCTTTCATATTAAGTATTTTTATTACCTGTAACAAGACCTTTCTAAATAGAATTTGATTCTTGACATCGTGACCTTGGAGTTTGACCTACTTTTCAAAAACTTTAACCTTGCCCATGTCTTTTGAATGAGAATACAAAGAGCTTTCATATTAAATGTGTGTATTGCTTGCGACAAGACCTTTCTAAATATACTATAATTTTTTATCTTATGACCTTGTCCTTGAAGTTTATCCTAATTTTCGAAAATGTTCTTTTTTCCTTATAACTTTTGATTGAATAGAGAATGGGCTTTCATACTTGAAATGTGCATTTCCTATGACAAGATATTTCCGAGCATGCTACGATTTCTGACCCTTGTCCTTGATCTTCACGATTGACCTAATTTTAAAAAATCAAATTCGATGATAACTTCTGAATTACATATGAAAGGGCGTTCATATTTGACAAAATATGCCAGAAAAAACGACACTTCACCTACAAAGACACGGAAAGCTTTGAATTTTTGTATTTGCAATCAAAACTATTAGTAGTAAGGGGCCAATGTCACCATTGAAGCCTTTAAACATTTGAAAAAAAGTTACATTTTCTAATTACATGCATAACAAGGACAATGTAACACATTGTACAAAGAAACACTTTTATATTAATTGCAAACAATAAATAAATAATGTAAAGGATTAAATTTGCATCCGCGCTCATGTTTTAAATCCAGGTATAAAATATTATTCCTTTTGAAATGCTCTTCATATATTCATCCATCAGTGCATTCTGAGATTGAATTCCTCACTGATTACTAAATTTCAGACATCTTTACACTCAAACAATGAATATCTGTGTTTTCTATATACATGTATAATAAATGCAGTTTTCCTTTTTGTGTAGGTGTATAATTGAAGACAATAAAGTAAATGCCATTTCAATTTCAATATTTTCACTCACAAAACAAAATATTGTTCCTTTTCGGAATATCCCCATATGTAAATTTCGAGTTTACAGAAAGACTAAATGGTATATCCTCATTGCGTGTAAATGATAGGTACTAGTATATCAAGCATGTACATTGAAAATGACGGTAATTAGAATAACTAGGAATATCAAAGTGTATGCTATTCCTCCAATACAGACGGATGCTCGGATAAAGTCTTTGGACAAACTGGATTTTTCCCGCGCTTTCTTCACCTCGCCTCGTTCCCATGCTGATCTTGCCTAAAAGAAACGGATTCGTTATTTCTGTTTTAATTAGTCTATCTCGTACATCTTTATTATAAGGAACAAAATATTATTTACGAAAATTCTGTTCTTCATATTTTGGTCTTGACAGTTGATTTCTGGTAAAAGAAAATGTTGAGTGTATGTCAGATGAAAGTAATAATAATTTTTTTGAATATACTTGTGATGCATAGACGATAGCCATTATTCCAGTAGGGAAAAAACAAAACAAGCAGGCAAGAAGAGCATATTTCGTTCTATCTTTAAAAGGTTTATGAACACGTATGAGGTCACTTTCATTTGATGGTGGGTATTCCTAAAATAGAAAATACATGTAACGAGTTTAGTTTTGGAATACAGTACAATTTTGCGAGCAATCTTTATTTAAGCCATTTAACGTTTTACACTCACAGTTTTTTCGACATCTAGCGGATTTAAATGACCGTTGATTGGAAATTGGTGCCGTGGCGACCCGGATGATCCATAGTTCTTAAGTGTTATGCAAGTGTAAGGAGAATCATTTTCATCTTTAGTATTCAGTCTGGAGTATTTTACAGCCGATAATGTGTCCATATCTAAAAACAGTAAATAGCAAAGATTAATGTATTTTTAGTATATAAAAAGAGAAATGTCTATTTTTCTCCTTTTAATGTGAAAGTCATGCACTCAAAATGGTCAAGGTCAAATTATGAACAAAATAAAAAATGGTTAGGAGTTATATAACCTCATATTCTTCACACAAAGACCAAAACAACAAAATCCTTTGAATTAATTTACCATGCGGTAGAACCTAATATAGGTATATTTTATTTCTTCAACAAGAGAGGGTGGGTTGACCCGATTGCTTCTCTAATTTGACTTCAAAAATATTAGACACAGAGCATTCCTTGAAACTGAGTCAAATAGATTTTAAAACAGACTGAAAATTCAGTCTGTATAGTATCAGATCTGTAACATATGTATGTCTCAAGAATACACGTGTATCATTTGTAACACGATATCGCCTCATTTGAGTATGTATACGTTGTGCTTATATACCTTGTATAGAATGCACCAAACAAAGAAGTTATCTGGTTCTTACTGATTTAATGTCGTAATGGGTATTACAGCATTATTAAAAATGTTTTATCATAACCAATTCAAATTTTGGCGATTATAAATTAACTTGTATATGTAAACAAGGTGATTTGGCCAACTGTGACTTCATTAAACAAAAACCACATTGTTTTAACATAAATCTTATTTCTTGCTTGCGAATGAATCATTCATATTTATCTATCAACCTAAAGTCTACTCAATTTCTTGTGTTTGTTGTTCGTGTAAACTACTTGCAATAATTTCCACTTTGTTTTTAAGCATTTATTGTCTTACCACTCTAGTCCATGTACATTTCAGTGATGTTTTTAAAGGTTTAAACAACATTTCTGTCAAAAAATGACATATCATGAAAAAAGCCCTCTTCAAACATATTTTAAAAGGTTTAACTAATATGTTTTTCAGATAGAGTTACAAATACACCGATATATACTCGTCTATCAATATTGACTAAACTAACTTTTATTGTTTTATTGGGGTATAATAAATATGAGAAAAGGCTCACGAAAAGAAGTAAACTTAATGAATGTATATGTATTCAACAATGAATGTTAAACGCTTTGAATAAAAACAATTTTCATCTCAACAAATACATGGACATGTACATGTACTTCGTAAGATGTATATATATATATCATTCATTTATTACCATTACACGCTGAGTTTGGACTTTCAGTAAGGCGTGGCATTCTCGACATTACCTAATTAGCTTCTGAAATTTACACAGCTTTCCTTCACTGTTGAAATATACATATGATAGAAATGCGGCCGAATGTCAACTGGTGTAGTAAATAGCCAATTAAAAGTTCTCTCACGGCACAGAGGTGGGGCATAAGTCGTCTCATTTTTATCAACAACAATTTTAAGTTCCTGATGTTATTAATTTCGTAAGCAATGAGAATCTACTAGTATTCGCTATTACGTAGCGCCGAGAAAGTCACGCCTACTGAAAGTCCAAAGTAAGGGTAAAATCCTCCTATCAGTTTACTACTTGGGGGTTTTATTATCAATAAATTTTTACTACTTGTCCACTGGCCATTCGATATAAAGATGCGATGAAGCATAAAAGTTTGGCAGGATATTGTTACATTTCAGAATTAGTTGTAATATAAAGACGGTCTTTAGTCGTTATTAATTTACTTGAAGTATTGCAGTTTGTTCCTAACCACCCCACCCCATCCCCTCCTTTCAACAGAGAGAGAGAGAGAGAGAGAGAGAGAGAGAGAGAGAGAGAGAGAGAGAGAGAGAGAGAGATTCCCTCCAAATTCTTTTTAAGCAACTTTTTAAAGGTGTGTATAATAATATTATAATACCAGGATTATCTGAACCAAATAAAATGAGTTGGCAGATTCAACTTTATATAGAAATCGGAAAGAATCAATTGAATGTAATACCACGACTTACCTTTGTAGTAAACACTTTCTAACGGATGTGGACATTTTTCATACTTCCTGGCTCTCGTTATCAAATAAAGGTGGGACAATATTACCTGTACGGGGGATTCTCAGTGATTCATTTCCGGATAACAAACTGTGCAGTTTTAAAATCCAATATACAACTGAAAATACAACTAGGATAAGATTTACGCGCGTGTCAAACTGTTCAATAGATGACTATTTTTAGCATTTTATACCTAAAATCATTTCTAAAATTAAATTACAAAAATGTAGTTCCTATATGGAAAACAACTATCGAAAGAAACTTTCCTAAGTTGAAGTGACCCATCTCATTAAATACTCCGTATATTCGCAATAATAAACTGTAAGAGGAGATGTGTTATCTTTTACATGCCCGACACACTTGGGTAGACCTAATTCAAGGACATGGATTGGAATTATTTCAAAACTATAAAAAAATATTTACAGCACAAGTAAATTGTTTTTAAACACAATTTTATCAATAGAATTTCCAAACTGGTCTGAATTGATTACGCTACACACAGCATTTAGCGCTGATTTTGTAAGGAGGCATAAAAAATATCAATTTATAGATCTTAAAATTATTTTCAATAGATCTGAAAGAGAGAAGGGAGAGGAGAGAATATACTTAGTAGTACTCCTAAATTCTATTAAAGTACTGTTCATTTAAATCGAACAGAATGAAATATATCTTTCAAAATTAACATTTAAAAGTCTTGTTAAATAAATTCAGCGTCCGAAGCCCACTGTGCAGTCTTAGATGAATCAATCTTGGAAGTTTAGTCCAGGCATAGCGCAAATAATTAATGCTTTAAAACTTTAGCCATGTCACTCATCTGGAAAATGTTGGTCGGATCCAGCATCCAAATCAAGCCTGGTTGTGTGATCATCTAGGCGCGGTTCCAGGAATTTTTTCCAGGGGTTGGGGGGGGGGGGGTCCTCTCCAGTGAAATAAATCCAAACCAGAAATTAGTTGGCAAGCAAAAAAAAAAAAAGGTATCTCGCAACAACCCCTCCCTTCTAGACCCGCGCATGTCATCCTTTCAAGTTGGGGACTGTCGTTATTTAGAAATGATACCTGATCAACAACTTTCTTCCGGAAAAAGTAGGACAGATCCAGCATCCGAAGCATGGTTATGTGCATCCTTATATATAGATGTATCATCCATGCGAGTTTGGTCAAAATAAGGCTTATATTTATTTAAAAATGAGACATGCTCCAAAACATTCTTTAGAGAAGGCTGAAATTGCAGCATCTGAAACCTTCACTGGTTAAAAAAATCTTCACTACAAACACCTTCCATGCATTTCATATTCGATGAAACCTGCTCCAAAAACTAAAACATGGGACGCATACGGTATCACATTAGCCCCCCTTTCATTGAGCATCTTCGCAAGCTAAAGGTTTTCGGTCCACTTCACTCCATTGTGGGGAATGAAGTCGACCGAAAACCCTTGGCTTGCGAATATGTTCATTAAGGTGATCTAAAATGTCGGAAATGCATTGCAAAATTTTGGAATTATTTTTAGGCAAACATTAAAATATACCCCACAAACGAAACGTTTTCAAGATTGTCTTGACGTTTTTACAGGCCCCCCAATTTGATGCAGA